>NW_015166451.1:484566-489126 GCF_001447785.1 Gekko japonicus | reverse complement strand
TCAGGTAGGCTGGACCCTGGCCATATAGGGCTTTATAGGTAAGAACCAGCACTTTGAAGCGAATCCGGTACGCTATTGGCAACCAGTGCAGCGCTTCCAGCACAGGCTGAATGTGGTCTCTTCTAGAGAGACCCATCAACAGCCTGGCTGCAGCATTCTGCACCAGTTGCAGCTTCTTGATTTGCAACAAAGGCAGCCCCATGTAGAGAGTGTTGCAGTAGTCTAACCTCGAGGTGACCGTCGCATGGATCACTGTAGCCAGGTCATCACGGTCGAGGTAGGGGACCAACTGTTGTGCCCGCCGTAGATGGAAAAAGGCGGACTTGACAGTGGCTGCCACCTGGGCCTCCATTGTTAATGTGGAGTCCAGAAGCACCCCCAAACTCCGGACCCCGGACGTTGGAACCAAAGGCACCCCGTCGAAGGTCGGGAGAGGGAGCCCCAACCCCGCCCCGGTCCGACTCAGACCCAGGACCTCCGTCTTCGCTGGGTTTAGTTTCAGTCGGCTCAGCTGGAGCCAACCAGCCACGGCTTCTAATGCCCGATGAAGGTCACCGGGACTTGAGTCTGACCCGCCGCCCAGCATCAGATAGAGCTGGGTGTCATCTACATACTGATGACACTCAGCTCTATCTAAAACTCTGTTAGTCTGCCAATTGAGGTAAGTGAGCAAAGTTGGCTCTCAGTCTTTCCCTCCCTCCCCAGGGAACAAGGAGGGGGAGGAGCATCAGCCAATGGAGGGAAGAGAGGCTTTGCTCTGTAGCTCTTGTGTGATGGAAAGAGCCTGGCAAAGCAAGCTGTGATGCAGAAGGAAGCAGGAGAATGGGAGAAGGAAGCAGATGAGAGCCAGTTGCTCACTGGCCGGATACGAGCCCTGTGGGGGCCGAATCTGGCCTCATGTTTAACACCCCTGATCTAAATCATTTTCTTTCATGGACAGAGGAAATCACAAATGTTTCTTAAAGGCCAAACCAGTATTTTCCTTCACCTTAAGCAAAGGCTCCTTATGGTTGTCTGTAGATGATAAGTCAGTCAACAGATTATGTTTCGCATTTTGCCTTAGACGGGGGTAGGAGAGGGGGGAGATACTGACCTTCTGAATTTGTTGATCAGGAAACCACACATAGGTTCCTTGCCCAGAATGTAAGACTATTACGAATACAATGGAAAACTATTAGGATTTCAATTTAATCTTACCATGGCAATAAGATAAGAAGCCCAGTTTTGAAGAGCAGGCCATTAAAGGACTGTAACGCAGTGGCTCTCTGATAAGAGACTGAGGTTCAAGAAACTGAATTACGCGCAGAAATTGTATTCTTATTTTGAGAATGCCAGTCGTTGCTAGTGAAAATGATTTGTAACAAATAAGAGACAAACAGCTTCTTTTAGCTATGCTGGACGCAGCAACGTGTCTTTCCTTTTTTCCCCCTTTTGCTGTCAAGTCACAGCCAACGCATGGTGACCCCCTTGGGGTTTCCAAGGCAAGAGGCGTTCAGAGGTGGGTTTGCCATGGCCTGCCTCCGCATAGCAACCCTGGACTTCCTTGGCGGTCTCCCTTCCAGATACTGACCAGGGATGACCCTACTGAGCTTTCAGGATCTGATGAGATCAGGCTAGCCTGGGCTATCCAGGTCAGGGCATGTTCATGTTTAGGATGGCAGAATCAGGGCAGTTAGAAAGCTTGTGGATTTTTTAAAAAATAAAGGTCATCATATATTTAAATAGGGGTATGTAGACTTTGGGCGCTGCGGTGGCTCAAGTGGTTAAGATGCTGAACTGCAGGCTGTGGAAGGTTGGAAGTTCATCAGTTCAAGACCCGAGTTGCCGCATAACGGAGTGAGCTCCCGTCTCTAGTTCCAGCTCCTGCCAACCTAGCAGTTCGAAAGCAAGAAATTGCAAGGAGATAAATAGGTACCACTTCGGTGGGAAGGTAACAGCGTTCCGTACGCCTTGGTGTTTAGTCATGCCGGCCACATGACCATGGAAACGTCTTCGGACAGCGCTGGCTCTTCAGCTTTGAAACGGAGATGAGCACCGCAACCCTAGAGTAGGATTCGACTGGCTTTCGAGCAAGGGAACCTTTACCTTTACCTTTAAGGTGCTGCTAGACTAAAATGTTCTACTACAGACCAACACGGCTGCCCTCTGAAACTATCCTCCTGGAGAATGGGGGATATCATTCACATGATCAGCCATACATGCATTGCATATAATATGTGGATGCATGTATAAAGAACAATCGAGTGTATGCTGTACATGAAATATAGGCGTCTTAACTGTAAGTTAAGCGAACAGGTCTAGTCAGGTCCAAATTGCAGGTTCTTCTCAGTTCTTTCACGGTTTTGGTAGAGATGAGACTTCCGCATTTCCCTCCTGCACTGTTCTCTTGACTTCAAATGGTCCTGGCAGATTGCTGTTTGGTCTGCTGGGAAAACCCACAGGCTCCTGAACAATAACACTCTGTCTTCGTGCTAAAAGAAGAACCCTCAGCATTAAAAACATACCAGATTAGGAGTTTAAATCAAAATGTCCTAAAACCAGTGTTAAAGCACGAACCCCAGGCATAGTTTATATGGATGCGCTGAAGTCCTTGGGGACCTGTATATTGTTCTTGCTATTACTAATTTAGTTTATTGTCCACCTTTATGTGTGCGCGCGTGTGTGTAGTTTGGCAGGGCTTGAAATATTAGAGATGAGAGACACCTTATAAATGTTAACTTGTTTACCTCGTTCTGGCATTTGCTTAAAGCCGGGGTTTCAGATTTGTCCTTTAGAAAACTGAGATGCAGATTTGCTGTGGCAAGGGCCCCGAAGGTCAGTATGCTGATAATAACTGGTGTAGCATTTTTAAAAATTCTAATGCCTTTTCTTGTGGCAGTGAATCCAGAGAGGATCTGAGATGATGAAATAACTTTTATATTCAGGTGGATGTTTTGGCTGACAGTGGACACGAGGCTCTTCCAAGAAGAAGAAGAGGAGGAGGGGGAGGCGGGAGGAGATTGGATTTATCAATGGGTATAGACTCAAGAAGAAGAAGAGGAGGAGGGGGAGGAGGGAGGAGGGAGGAGATTGGATTTATAACCCGCCCTTCACTACCCGAAGGAGTCTCAGAGCGGCTCACAAACTCCTTTCCCTTCCCTACAACAGACACCCCGTGAGGGAGGTGGGGCTGAGAGAACAGCTCTGAGAGAACTGTGGCTGAACCAAGGTCACACCAGTGGCTGCATGTGGAGGAGTGGGGAATCAAACCCAGCTCTCCCAGATTGGAATCCGTGCTCCTAACTACTACACAGGTAGAAAGAACAGGTAGAGAAAGAGGTACTTTTCTCCCTTTCTCACAATACAAGAACTCGTTGGCACTCCATGAAATTGCTGAGCAGTCGGGTTAGAACGGATAAAAGGAAGTACTTCTTCACCCAAAGAGTGATTAACACTTGGAATTCACTGCCACAGGAAGTGGTGGCAGCTACAAGCATGGACGGCTTCAAAAGGGAATTAGATAAGCATATGGAGCAGAGGTCCATCAGTGGCTATTAGCCACAAGGTATAGATAAGGGCTCTGGGGCAAGTGATGCTCTGTCTTCTTGGTGCTTGGGGGGGGGGGTCAACAGTATTTATTTATTTACTAGCAGTAAAGCCCGTTGTGAAAGCAATACAACGGGATCTAGAAAGAGGCTATGGGGCAGTGCTCTGGCTTTGGGCAAACAGTGTCAATTTGCTGTGGTGACCTCAGCAGGGTATAATGACAGAGTCCACTGTTTTCTCCAGAGGAACTGATCTCTGCTACCTGAAGAGCAGTTGTAATTGTGAGTAATCTGTAGCCCTCACCTGGAGATTTGCAACAATTGTTACCCAGGACAAAATGGCTGGTTTGGAGAGTGGAGTCTATGGCATTCTACCTGTCTGAGGTCCCACCCCTCTGCAAACCCCACCCTCTCCAGGCTCCACCCCTCAAATCCCCAGGAATTTGTCAGCATGTAGTTGGCAACCCCATCTCCTTCCCAGCTAGCCACCAACCTACCATTATCTGCCCCTTTGACTTCAGCTGACTTCTGCCCTCCCTTCTGCAGAGCAGTTGTAATACTGAGTGCTCTCCAGCCCTCACCTGGAGATTGGCAACAATGGTTCCCTATGTGAGACTGACTGGTTTGGAGGGTGGAGTCTATGGCAGTGTACCTGTCTGAGGTCCCACCCCTCCTCAAACCTCACCCTCTTCAGGCTCCATCCCTCAAGTCTCCAGGAATTTCCCTTCTGGAGTTGGCAACCCTATCAGGATTGGCCCCAATGTGTTTTCTCCCAAAGGCCAAAGTAGGTGACAGGACCAAGCTTAGTTGCCTACCAACAGGCACTGAGGGGAATGTAGGGTTGCCAGCTCTAAGGAGGGAAATACCTGGAGGTTTGGGGGGTGGATTCTGTAGAGGGCCGGGCGACGGAGGCATCGGCCTTCTGTCGCCCGCCTTGCCCCCCCAATCTCGGCCCGGGCACCCGCGGCTCCCACCAGCGGCCGCCCGACTCCAGACTCCCCCGCGGCCACTCCAGCCAGGCGACGGAGGCATCGGC
>NW_015166451.1:451582-483125 GCF_001447785.1 Gekko japonicus | reverse complement strand
CGGGGGGGGGGGTGAGTTTGAGGTGTGGAATGGAGTGTAGTCCAATCAGCTTCCATATGTAAATGACCTTGGAACACTGGCCGGGACTGCACAAAGCAGCCAATGAACCCAGCCAGTGTCTTCCGAGTGGCAGTTTTTTCAGCCTAACACTAAAGGGGCCAATTTTAGAATTTTGGCACCCACTATTCTTTTATTATAAAGGAGAGATTATTCAGATTTGTACCCCGCCCTCCCCCGTAGGGCTCAGGGCGGCTTACAGGGCAAGATATAGACAACAATACAAAAATAACCATATATCTGCATTATAAAAACATTATATACAGTTTAAAACCCACCCAGTGGGAGGGCTTCTAATGTCCTGGCCCCACTGGTGGACCTCCTGATGGCACCTGGTACTTCTGGCCACTGTGTGATACAGAGTGTTGGACTGGATGGGCCTTTGTCCTGATCCAACATTGACGTCTCTTATGTTCTTATGTTCTTATGTTCTTATGTTCTTATGTTACACCAAACTGGCTCTCAGCACTGATTCTGTGCTCTCCATGGAGGGCTTCCACTGTGCTGCCAAATGTAGTAGTAACTTGCTCAGGAAGGCCCACGGCTCGAGTTCAGATTCGTGCTCAGTCTTGAAAGGTCCCTGGGAGGCCTTGCACGAGCCACTGTTTCCCCAGCTCCTCCACAGGGTTTCCGTGCACATCGATGAGAACTACAGAATTGTATACCGGAAGGTGTTGTGAAAATGATCTCACAGCTCCATTGTACTCAACGGGGGGCACTTTCCACTGGTCCAAGGAGCCTTCCAAAAGGGCAAAGCTCTTGCATCCACAAAAGACTCCTTGCGTGGTAGGAATGTGCTGCCATTAGCAGGATGGAGTTCCAGGATCTGACCCATAATAATGGAAGGTGCTGATGGATCTGCGTTCTTTTCCCGACACTGGGAAGGCTGATTCCTGGGATGATAAGACCCACATGGTGTAATACCCATGATGGTCAGGAGGGCTGTGGTGGGGAGGGGAAAAGGGACAAACTTGCCTTTCCTTTTTTCTTCCATCAGTTATCTAATGGTGGGCAATACTGTGAATGCATTTAATGGAGATGTCATTCTTTAGAAGTCCTTATATTGCCTCATCTTCAAGACAGTTGAACAAGAAATCCAACTTAACAGTAATAAAAAGGTAAAGGTTTCCCTTGCTCCAAAGCCAGCTGAATCCAACTCTAAAGGGAGGTGCTCATCTCCGTTTCTAAGCCGAAGAGCCAGTGCTGTCCGAAGTTTTTTCCGTGGTCATGCGGCTGGCATGACTAGATGCCAAGGCACATGGAGCGCTGTTACCTTCCCACTGAAGCGGTACCTATTTATCTACTTGCAATTTTGAACTGTTAGGTTGGCAGGAGCTGGGGCCAGAGACGGGAGCTCACTCTGTCCCGCGGCACTCAGGTCTCAAACTGCCAAACTACAGACCTTCCAGTCTGCAGCTCAGCATCTTAACCTTTGATCCATTAGCTAGCTAATCTCACCTGTATGTATTCATAAAGGTCTTTCTGCAACATATCTAATATAGTAAAGGTAAAGGTTCCTTTGCTCGAAAGCCAGTTGAATCCGACTCTAGGGTTGCAGTGCTCATCTCCGTTTCAAAGCCGAAGAGCCAGCGCTGTCCGAAGACGTTTCCGTGGTCATGTGGTCGGCATGACTGAACACCAAGGCGCACGGAACGCTGTTACCTTCCCACCGAAGTGGTACCTATTTATCTCCTTGCAATTTCTTGCTTTCGAACTGCTAGGTTGGCAGGAGCTGGAACTAGAGACGGGAGCTCACTCCGTCATGCGGCACACTCGGGTCTCGAACTGCTGAACTACCAACCTTCCACAGCCTGTTCAGCGTCTTAACCACTTGAGCCACCGCAGCTCCTAATATACACCCAGGCTAATTGAAATAAATGGGGGGTGGCTCAGAGGAAGATGCCTGCTTTGCATGCAGACAGTACCAGGTTCAGTCACCTGGCAACGCTAGTGTTCTTGGGTACCAGACCCTGGGAAGGACCTTTCTCTCCGTAAGAACCTGGAGAGCTGTTGCTCATACTGATCTAATTTGACCTGCGACCTGACTTTGTATAAGATGTTGGCTTGGCAGATATATCCCATTGCTGGGTCCAGAACCCCACTGCCGCTCTTTGCTCCAACAGGAGTAAAAATGGGGGGCGGGAAGTGACATCGTGCTCACAATGCTCTAGGAATTTTCCAAATCTGCATGGTTTGTACAACAGATTGGGGAATTCCCCAAGAATGTTTCTGGATATCACATGCAGAATTCTGTAGATATGTGTAGTCCAATTTGTTGTTCTTGCACTGCAAATTAATAACAGAGAGCAAGTCAGAACAAAGAGAAGGAACTGCTTCAGTTCAGTAAAACATTCCAAATTTCATCATGTGTGTCTGGGGGACCACAAATCTGCCTCTGCTTGCCACGAAGCCCCCCCCCCCGGTGGGGAATGTTGGCAGAGTTTAAATATGCAAAGAAGTGTAGCACTCACTGTTTAGAGAAAAATAAGTAGGTTTATTAAAGAAGAAGAAACATAGAACAGAGAGTGCCTTAACTGTCTAGCCTAACCGCTGAACAACAAGCAACAGGAAGCTCTACAGGAGCAGGAAGTCTCCAAAAGAGCCAATCAGGAGACAGCAAGGACACAGCTTGGAAAAGTGGGAAGTCCCTAGTCTAGCTATGCTAACTACCAGTCCTTCAGCTGTCCCCCTGTAGGGGGATCTTCAGATCTTCTTCATAAAGCGGTATTATATTGTATTCAGTCCTTCATTTGGTAGTCAGTATGGCTCTGATGTTTAGCCTGGAGAGGAGACGACTGAGAGGTGGTATGATAACCATCTTCAAGTACTTGAAGGGCTGTCACGTAGAGGATGGTACGGAGTTGTTTTCTGTTGCCCCAGAAGATTGGACCAGAACAGGGGTTTTTTTTTTTTTTTTGAGCCCCCGGAGGGGATTTTTTGTTGATTTTTTATCACCACAAAAAACTACAACAGAAAAAGGGGAGGGGAAACTACACATACAGGAGAAAGTAAAGTACCCACTACTATCTAAAAACCCAAGAGAGGAGATCCTCCAACCAGCTTTAATACATCCAGTCTTTTCATCGTTGTTCTTTTTATGAACTGCGTCAAACATTTAAAACCTTTTACCCTCCAAGTTTACATTTAACTGCCCAATAACAGTGCCCCCAATCATCCCCAAGAACCAAAGTTCTCAAAGGCACCAACCAGAGTCCTTCAGCCTTTACTTCTTCTTTTCCCTTCTCTTCCGCAGCTTGTAGGGACTTTTCGGGGCTGCTGCCCCCTGCTCAGACAAAGAGTCCTCGCCAGATGAACCAGTTTCCAGCTCGCCACTGGACCTACTGTCCTTTTTTCTCATCCTCTGACCTTCCCAGCTGTTCCTTTAGGAATTCTTGAGCTTTCAGAACAGAGTCAATCTTTTCCTTCTTCTCTTTAATCTTAAATGTTACGCCTTCTGGAAATAGCCATTTATATCCAATTGAGTTCGTTTGGAGAAAGAGCACAAGTTCTTTATATTTCTTTCTGCATTGTCTTACTTCAAATGGAATATCCTTTAGCATTCTAACAGCATTCTCCCCTGCCTTCAGGGGTGTTGCAGCTACTGCTTTCAGGATAGCATCCCTGACGTGCCTCTTCGAGAATCTTACTACAGTTTCCCCAGGCCTTCTTTGGAGGTTTTCAATCAGAGGCTAGATGGCCATCTGACAGCAATGCTGATTCTGTGAACTAAAGCAGATCATGAGAGGGAAGACAGGAAGGGTTGCATTAGTGCTTAGTTCTTGTGGCCCTTCTAACATGCCCAGGGATATGCTGATTGCCACGTTGGGGACAGGAAGCAATTTTCTCCCAGGCCAGTTTGGCTGGAGATCCTGGAGGTTTTTTTATCATCTTCTGGGCATGGAACAGGGGTCACTGGGTGTGTGTGTGGGGGAGATATTTGTGAATTTCCTGCTTGTGCAGGGGGTTGGACTAGATGACACTGGAGGTCCCTTCCAACTCTATGATTCTATGAATATTCTTGCAGATTCTCACAGATTACACCCTAACAGAAAACATGCCACAGTCCCAAGAAACAAATAGTGTATGGGGATTCCACTAAGACAGTATTTAAGACAGCCTGATAATTGATGAATGAAAGTTCAAAGTCGTAGACTGTTGATGCAGGACCCAACCAGATTAGATGTTTACTCACATACTAGATCTGCTGTTTGCTGGAGCTGATGTATTATTAAAAATCACTTGCCCTCCATAAGCACTTTAAGAACCAGTCCAACAGCTGCAGTCACAGTCTCTTCTTCAGGTGCCTTTCCCTTCAGAGGTTGGACAGATGGCTACCAGAGATAATATCCTCTCTCAGGTGGCACCCTATTTCTGCCACTTCTTTCCTAAGCATATTGACTGAGCAGCTCAAGTCTATTCTGTTTGTCTGACCTTAAGAACATAAGAGATGCCAATGTTGGATCAGGCCAAAGGCCCATCCAGTCCAACACTCTGTATCACACAGTGGCCAGAAATACTAGTGCCATCAGGAGGTCCACCAGTGGGGCCAGGACATTAGAAGCCCTCCCACTGTTGACCCCCCAAGCACCAAGATGACAGAGCATCACTTGCCCCAGAATCCCTATCTATACCTTGTGGCTAATAGCCACTGATGGACCTCTGCTCCATATGCTTATCTAATTCCCTTTTGAAGCCGTCCATGCTTGTAGCCGCCACCACTTCCTGTGGCAGTGAATTCCAAGTGTTAATCCCTCTTTGGGTGAAGAAGTACTTCCTTTTATCCGTTCTAACCCGACCGCTCAGCAATTTCATCGAGTGCCCACGAGTTCTTGTATTGTGTGAAAGGGAGAAAAGTACCTCTTTCTCTACCTGCTCTTTCCCATGCATAATCTTATAAACCTCAATCATGTCACCCCTCAGTCATCGTTTCTCCAAGCTAAAGAGCCCTAAGCGCCTTAACCTTTCCTCATAGGGAAAGTGTTCCAACCTTTTTATCATTCGAGTTGCCCTTTTCTGCACTTTTTCCAAAGCTATAATATCCTTTTTAAGGTGTGGTGACCAGAACTGCACACAGTATTCCAAATGAGGTCGCACCATTGATTTATATAGGGGCATTATGATATTGGCTGATCTGTTTTCAATACCCTTCCTAATAATCCCCAGCATAGCATTTAACCTTAAACATCAATAAATATCCACCTGGACTTACTTGCTTCATTGGCTTCGTGTGTGTGAGAGAGGGGAGGTTGGCTACGTTGTTTAACTGGTTTAGTTTTATTGGGGTTCATACTTAGAGCCCAGTGTCACCTTTAAGACCAACAAAGTTTTATTCAAGGCAGAGCTTTCGTGTGCAAAGCACACTTCCTCAGATACATTGTGCACATGAAAGCTCATACCTTGAATAAAACTTTGTTGATCTTTAAGGTGCCACTGGACTCTGCTGCTTCAGACCAACACAGCTGCCCACCTGGGTTTCATATTGTTTTGAGGTACATTTGCAAGCCTCCTTGAAGACCTAAATGATAGAAAGATGTAACATGAATCCATTTGAATAGAATAAGTATGTGGTGGGAGTGGCCTGTAGCATTAGCATTTTGGAGCACAAATGTTCTAAGTCTGAGTATTGGTTGTGGACTCCCACTGAATTGCTCTGTCATCTTTTTGCACCTGTGTTACGAAGCATGGTTGGAAGGGAGATGATGCAGCTACTTAGTTGAAGCTAAGCAGGTTTATATCCAGTGAGTGCTTTCGACGCTTTGCACATCCTTCCTTTAAGGGAGTACTTGCCACCAATGTTTCCTTTAAGCTGCGGAGTCTTGTGAGCAAAAATTCTGGTTTGTGAGCTACTGGCATTAAAGTTGTGAGCGAGCAATTTGGCTCCTGCATCAATTAGTTTGCTCTGGAGCCCTCCTTCCTGAGCCAAGACAAAACTGTGTGAGCCGAAGTCTAAAAAACTGTGAGCTAGCTCACACTAACTCAGCTTAGAGGGAACAGTGCTTGCCACCACCCAGAGAGAGGGAAAGAAGTCTGTGGTCACCATGGCAACATATCAGGCCCTACCAAGACCTGGGGCCTTGGCTACTGCCCAGTGATGCCCACCATCGATACCGGTCCTGTCCAGCACACCTAGTGCCCTTAGCCCAGCCCAGCCCCTTCAAGTTTTCTTCATAACTTGCTCTCCTGTAGGGAACAACCCAAGTTGAAATCACACAATGTAATGTACAAAAATATCTATGAAAATATGAAATGCAATATGTGTGCCAAATCATATCAAGTGCAAAAATTTTCCATTAAATACATTGTTCTACAATTATAACACTTTTATCTGTTTCAATGTGTTTTCATTCATTTAACAATCCATAAGAATTCTGTAAATTTCCCCATACGCTTGACTTGAAATATATGTCCTCTTTTATGCTCTATACCTTTGATGAAAACCTTTTCAAGGTGTGCGTTCCATTTGAAACATATGCTTTTGGATTTGCTGAACAACTCGGAATAAGGATTTGAGAAGGGTGACTCTTGACTTTGATTTATGTGATTCTTGAAAAAGATTTGCTGAAACAGACTTTTTCACTGGTTATCCATTGGATCGCGGATCAAGGGATTGCAGATTACAGGTAAAGATTTCATCAAAGGTATCAAGAATAAAAGAGAACATATATATGTCAAGTTGAGCGTATGGGGTAGGGTTGCCAAGTCAAAATATCTTACCGGCGGGGGAGCCTCGCCGGGCTCTGGGAGCCGTCCTTTGATGGGCGCATGCCGCCAGCACGTCATTGGAAGTGACGCGTGATGTCGATCATGTTGAAGGCGTGGCTGCGCTTCGGGGGGTGGAGTTCCCCCCAGGGCCCAATTCCGCGGCGGCGGAAATTGGGCCTCCGAAGCGGGGGTTTACCCGCCCCCACTTGGCAGCCCTAGTATGGGGAGATTTACAGAATTCTAATGGATTGTTGAATGAAAACACATTGAAACAGATAAAATTATTGTAGTTGTAGAAAAAAATATTTAATGGAAGATTTTTGCATTTGATATGATTTGATACACATATGAAATTTCATATTTTCATAGGTATTATCTCGGTATTTTAGTAGTTAAAAATGCAGAGTGTTGAATACAGTAAACTGAAGGCAATTCATATTTAGGCTCACATCTGTGCAAGGAAAATTAGTGGAAACTGTTATTAAAAATGGAATCATTAAGCATACTGAGGAACAAAACCTGCTGAGGGGAAATCAAGGCTTCTGCAAAAGAAAGTCCTACCTCACCAACCTTTTTAAGTTTTTTTTGAACAGGTTAACAAGCACATGGTTAAGGGCAATTCCATAGATGTCATGTACATGGACTTCCAAAAGGCTTTTGATGAGGTACTTTAGCAGTCTGAGATAGGGTTGCCAAGTCAATCTTCGCCGGGAGCAGGGGGCTCCCAGCTGGCGTCTGGTGTTTGCACGCGTCACATGCACGTCACCCAGAAGTGACGTGATGACGCCAGGCATGCTGTGGGGCGGGGCCATGACCATACAAGGGAAAACCATAGAGTTTTCCCTCGGATGGCTGTGGCCCCGCCCCCATTGTGCCAGGCGTGGTCGCGTCACTTCCAGGTGACGTGCACATCGGGGAGGAGTTCCCCCCGGGGCCCGATCCCTCCCCGGGGAAATGGGCCTCTGGGGCGGGGGTTTCCCCGCCCCCCGGGGGGACTTGGGAAGCCTAGTCCGAGATAAGAAAATGAGTATTTTCATGGATTAGAAATTGGTTAACAGGAAGCGGAGAAAGGAATAAGTAGACAGTTCTCACAGTGGAGGAAAGTGAGCAGTGGGGTCCTAGAAAGATTGGTACTGGGTCTGGTGCTATTTAATTGGTTTGTATATTTTTCAGAACTGGGGGTAAGCGGTGTAATAGCCAAGTTTGTGAATGATACCAAATTATTCAGGATGGTGAAAAACAGGGTGGATTGTGAAGAGCTACAGGAGGAACTCTCCGAAGTTAGAGAGTGGGCAACATCTTGGCAATTGAAGTTGTGGTAAGGGTAAAGGGACGCACATTGGAACAAAAAAAATTCCTAACTTTAGATATATGCTGATGGGTCTGAATTGGCTAAGACTGAGACTGAAAGAGATTTTGGGGTTGTAGTGGACAGCTGGATAAAGATGTCTGTTCATTGTGTGGCAGCAGTGAAAAAGGTAAATTCTGTGTTGGGGGATTATTAGGGAAGAGGTTGAAAATAAAACAGCTAATATTGTAATGCCCTTGCACAGAGCTATGGTGTGGCCTGGAATATTTAGAGTTCTGGTTGCTATATTTCAAAGATAGGGAGGGGCTGTGGCTCAGAGGCAGAGGGTCCACTTGGCAGGCAGAAGGTCCCAGGTTCAATATCTGTCATCTCCAGTTAAAAAGGACCAGGCAGTAGGTGATGGGAAAGACCTCTGCCTCAGACCCTGGCGAGCTACTGCCAGTCTGAGTAGACAATACTGACTTTGAGGGACCGAGGGTCTGATTTAGAGTTGCCATCCCCCCAATGGGGATGGGGGTTCCCCTGATTTCGGGGGCCGTGATCCGCCTGCCAGCCAGCTAGCCAGTGGGGGAGCCCCACCTCCAAAGAGCTCCATGGCGCCCAAAGTGCCCAGCGCAATGACGTCACCTGGACGTGATGTCATCACACTGGGCACGCCATGAGGAGGACGCTCTAGCATTCAGTAAAAAACTCTGGTGACCGTAGAGTTTTTTTGTCGAATGCTAGAGCGTTCCTCCCCCCTGTGCCTAGCACAATGAAATCACTTCCAGGTGAAGATCCCGGAGAGGGGCCAGGAGGCCCACACCGCCAAAAGGTAGGGACCTAGCAACCCTCGTCTGATTCAGTATACGGCATTTTCATGTGTATTCAAAGATGAGACTGCAAATCTGGAAAAGATTCAGAACCGGACAGGCCTTCCTGTGAGCAAAGGCTGAAGAGTCTGGATTTTTCATTTTGCAAAAAAGCCTACTGGGGGCATGAAAATTATACATGGTATGAAGAAAGTAGACTGGAAAAGCTTTTTCTCCCCTTGCTAGATCTCAGAGGCACCCAGTGTAGATTACGGGCAATAGGTTCAGGACAGACAAAATAAAATATTTCTTTACTCAAGCAATAATTAAATTGCTGAATTCACTACCAGCGGAGACAGTCATGGCCAGAAGCTTTGAAAGGGGGTTAGAAAGATTCATGGACGATAAGTCCAAGACTACTAGCCTTGTTGCTTAAAGGGAACCTCCATGCACTAAGGCAGCAAACCTCTGAATACCGGTGCTAGGAGGCAGCATCAGGGAAAGACCTTGGCCTCTATACTCTGTTTGCCCTTCTGGGCAACTGGTTGGCTGCTGTGTGAAACAGTAGGCTGGTCTAGATGGACCACTAGGCTGATCGAGCCAAGCTAGAGTTGCCAACTCTGGTTCGGAAAATCCCTGAATATTCGGAGGCAGTGCCTGTAGAGGGGGAATTTGGGGAGGGGATGTCTGTTGTGTCAGGGTGTCTGTTGTGGGGAGGGGAAGGGAAGGGAGATTGTAAGCTGCTCAGAGACTCCTTCAGGTAGTGAAGGTTGGGGTATAAATCCAGTCTCCGTCTCCTCCTCCTCCTCCTCTTCTTCCCTCTTCTCCTTCTCCTCCTCCTCCTCCCCCCCATAGAGTCCATTCTCCAAAGTTGCCATTTTCTCCAGCGGAACTGATCTCTATGGTCCGGAGATCCATTGTAATTCCAGGAGAACTCCAGGCCCCACCTGGAGGGTGGCAACCTTAATCCTCGTTCTTAACAGACTAAGAATTCGATACTTTCCAGACATTCAGCATTTCCTGATAGTGATAAACAGGGGGATGTGGCTTGTTCGTAAAAATAAACACTGTTCTTGCAATAAACCAGATGGGATCATTCACTCGGACCGTGATGCTTTTGTAGACTTGCAATACTGATTGTTGGGAGAGCAAAAAGTCTTTTTTGGGGCTACTGGGGAAAAGACCTGGGCCTTAAATTGAAACAGTGATGCTCCTAAATATTTTGGTCCTGGAAGCTGAAAACCCACATGGTAGCAAGATATACTCCTAGACCAGATAATCAACACTTTGCCGGCCTTCAGCAGTCTCCCACGGTCTCTTGCGTAACAGCAGAATTGGCTCTGCTCAGATCGAAAACACATTCCGCTTTCCAGGACTCGTAGTTCCCTGCAGATGATTGCATCCTTGCAGTCGCCGCCACTGCTAATTGCTTTGCAGCTGAGAGATACCAAAATGTACTGCTGGGTCCCTATGAATAGAAATCTGACTCTTTCAGAGTTGTAGGAAGGGGTTTGTTTGTCGTGGTTTTGGGTTTTTTTTTTGTATTGTAGCTTCTAGTTTCTGGGCCGCACCACTCTCCAAATATTTGAGCCTCATTCAGACGGAGTGAAACGGCTGTGTTTGAACTCCTTCCCAGTGTATGGCATTTCTATTAAGCAAAGGGCACATCCATGGTGAATAATCAAATTGCTCATCTGACCTGGTGAGGAGACTGAGAGTGCTAGAAGGGTTCTAGTTGGTCAAGGTGGCCAGTCAGTATAGTCGGTGCCAGGGTCACGGCGACCTGCAGCAGCCCCGGTAACTCCAGGAGAGGCTTTGATCTCAAGCAAGTTATATCTTGATACATAGTCCTATGAATACACGCCCCCGTTTTCATAACAAATATTGTGTGCTTACTGATAAATTATTGCTATTAGAGTACATATTTGCAATTCCATCAGGAGTAAGAAGAAAGGGAAGGAAGGTTTGTTTTTGTAATGATTGTTAATACCAGAACTGCTGTTCTTATAATTTTTTTTAAAAAGAAGCTAGGCTATCGCACAGTGGCCTGTATGGCGCTGCTCTTGAAAAGTCGAAGTCTTCGCTGATGCAGAGTACAATGGAATGCTTTCCTGGAGAGAGGGGCCGTTTGGGAAGATAGGATGCCCTCTTGTCTCTCAAGGTGCTGCCTTTTAATTGGAAAGGCTTTAAGCGGCTGAAGCCCCCAAGTATCACAGAAGCCACCCGCTTCTCTGTGCCCCTGCAAGGTCACTGAGATTCACTGTCTAAGGACGCTGTCTTGATAATGAAGAAAACAGTAAGGATCCGGTAGCACCTTAAAGACTAACAAAATTTGTGGCAGGGGGATGAGCTTTTGTGAGTCACTGCTCACTTCTTCAGATACGGCTAGAATGGGAGTCCCATCCGAAGAAGCGAGCAGTGACTCACGAAAGCTCCTACCCTACCACGATTTTTGTTAGTCTTTAAGGTGCTACTGGACTCTTAGGTGGGATCTGCATTTGTCTTTCCCACCAGTGTCCCAGCCTTTTGACTCCGTCTCCAAAAAAGCTGTCTACAGTTGGTGTCGTTTTCACACCTCAACAGTGCTAGTATACTTTTGCATGTCCACATATGTTTATCGTCCTTTCGGGGCAGCTCCACTGTCATTGCACCTCCGCACTGCTTTAAAAGGTTCTTCTCCAAACAACATTCAAACAAGCATAGAGAAAGACGGTGTCACAGCAGCATGAAAACGATTTTAAAATGCAAATGCAGGTTCGGCCTTGCTCTTTTCTACTGCTCCAGACAGATTAACGTGGCTTGATCTATATCCTGGGAATGTTAGTTCCACACAGCAAGCTTTCGAAGAGAACATGGACAGCCTTCCCAGTTTTGGAACTCACACACTCTTCTGACTTGCTGAAGTCTACGCTTGAGCACTTTTTGGAAGTGTTGTGATACCCAGGGGGTCATTTCCTGCAGGAGCGCCCAGGAGCGGAGCTCCAGCAGTAAAGCGCTCAGGGGGCGGGCACATGCAACAAGCCCCACCCCCTGCTGCCAGCAGCCCTCAGTCAGAGCAAGAAGCAGCCAGGTAAGTTGCAGAGCTCCCCCCGGTCCAAAACAGTCCAGTGACACCTTTAAGACCATTCAGGTACAAGCTCTCCCTCCTCTGCGAGGACAGATCTGCACGTTCCCCCCCCCAAAAAGCTAGCAGTCCAAAACAGTCCAGTGGAGCCTGAGTGGTGGGTGTTGCCTTCTGACACACTTCCAGTGATGTCAGGGGGTGTGGCATATGCAAATGAGTTATGATAATGAGTTATGCTAATGAGCTCCTGCACCTCTTTTTCTACGAAATGACCCCTGGTGATACCTACCTGGAATCCTGGGCATGCTTGCCTCAGATTAAGGCCCCTTAAACACAGTTGAACTCACTTCTGAGTCAGCTTATGTAGGAGTGTGTTGTAAGACTGTTATAATATAAAATAAAATCCCATAGCATTATACTAGGAATTCTGTACACAGCTTTGGATTGTGAAGCACTATCTAACAATTTTGAAGAAGAAGAAGAAGAGGAGGAGGAGGAGATTGGATTTATACCCTGCCCTTCACTTGGAGTCTCAGAGCGGCTTACAATCTCCTTTCCCTTCCCCTCCCCACAACAGACACCCTGTGAGGTGGGTGGGGCTGAGAGAACTCTTGACAGAAACTGTTCTTTTCCAAGGACAGCTGTGCCAGAGCTTGTGACTGACCCAAGGTCACATCAGCAGGTGCAAGTGAAGGAGTGGGGAATCAAACCCGGTTCTCCCAGATTAGAGTCCGCACACTTAACCACTACACCAAACTGGCTCTAAATGCTGCTTATTCTTGTTTGTTGCTGGCGGAAAGAAATTGCGTGGTTCCTGAGCAGTGGTTTTAAGTGAAGATTTTTTTTTTCTTGACGGGGCTTTTCATCAGTTTGCAGAAGCCTGGGAAAGGCATCCTTAGCAGTGATTTAGTCCAGCCACCGGTGAAACAGTGAAGTGGGATTATGGAAAGAAAGAACACACATCTTCCCTCCTCCCTTCACTTCCTAAGCTTGAAATGCCTCAGATCTCTTTTTTTGGATCAGGTGAAGGCACCTCATTCATTCTGCTCTCCTACTGTAAGCCAGCACTTTCCACTCAACGTTGCTGTAAGAACCAAGAGGATGTCCTGAAGTTTCCCTTTCCCTTTTCGATTTGGCTTTTGGAAAGTATCCTTAAGACGTTCCAGAAGTCTTTTAGGAAGCCCGTGTTCATAGATCTGATCACATTTGCCCGTACGACTTCCCCTCATTAGATGCGTGCTTTTCTTCCTCCAGCGCTTCAAATGTCAGCCGTGAATAGTAACAAAGCGTTAATTGTGGAAATGTTGGGGGGGCTTGGGAGCATTGTTCGCAAATGAAGTGCTCTTTTGAATGCTGTGCTGGCTGCCTTGCAAATCAGACAGCAGACACAAAGCTCTCTCGGCATATGCCGGTGGATTAATTCGTCCAAGTGCCGCTTCCTCGTTTCCTGTCATTTTCGAAATGAAGGGGAGTGGAGGAGGGGGGAAGGGAACAGGACACTGGAATTTTAATTGCTTGACCGCAATTTTTAATTTGCCCTGCACAAAGAGACCGTGGATTGTTAATTAGTTGTGATGATTAGAACCTCAGCCTGGTATAGTTTGTGGGATCAACAATGTGAGTTTTAGACTTCATTTTAACTGGGAAACTAGATCAGAAGAAAATCAAGGAAATACCGGACTGTAACTAACGACAAGCTATGAAGAGAGTTTTAGAGGGTAGCCATTGGACTTCAGCAGAAGAGCTTGAATAGAGTTCAGAAGCACTTTAGAGGTCAATGAGATTTTCAGGGTAAGAACAAAAGAGAATGCAGTGTTGGATCAGGCCACTGGCCCGTCCTGTCCAACACTCTGTCACACAGTGGCCAAAAATACCAGGTGCCATCAGGAAGTCCAGCAGAGGGGCCAGGACACTAGAAGCTTTTAAGAGTCAAAACTCCCTTCACCGCATATCTGCTGAAGGGAGCTTTGTCTCTTGACAATTTATACCCCAAAAATGTTTTGGTTTCTAAGGTACTTCTGGCCTCGATTCTAGCTGTACAAACTGTGCATTAAGAATAGATGGTCCCATGTTTAGATGGTCTAAGATTTTAATATTTTTATTGTTTTATATGTATCGGCCTGTCGGCCGTCTCCTGTAAGCCGCCCAGAGCCTGTTTACAGGGTGGGCGGGGTATAAATGTAAATATAATTAAATAAATGTTGGAGATGCACCAAAGACTGAAAAAGCATGAATGTTCCTTGATGTTGTCAAAATGTTTGGGATTTAGAAAATCTCCTCTGTGGTTAAATAAATAAAGTTTAGTGAAGTTCTTGAAAGCCAGGCGAGACACAGCATGTAGCTTCTTGAAGGAAACAATAAGTTAGTGACCAGGAAGTTGTAAGGTAGCCGGCAGTCCATTTGTAATGCAGATTTTGATGTTTTTAAACAGATCGGGACTCCAGAACCAAGCATAGACTTTTACCTCCTTCTTAGCCTTGAATCTTTATGTTTATAAATCTTTTGCGGGCGTATAGAAAATTATCACACCAGAGAGAAAACTGTACACGAGTCTGGGATCATGGTATCCTGATTGGTTAACCACAGATAGGCACCACAATATAATATGATACAATAAGTACAATACTTGCTGGCATCTTATTTTATTGTGTTTATTGAGTGGTTGCTTTGTGCTAGCTACCAGGGCCTTGCAGTGGGGAAGGTTCCATCTACAAGGAGGGATGTAGTGCCTTCTATTATCCAAGATGGTACATTCAACCTTCAAATCAGTCTGTTCCAGAGAGTGTGGCCAGCTTGCTCTGGGATAGCTTTTGGTTTAAGTTTCATTGAAAAGATTTGTTTTCCAACCCACAGGCCTTTCCTGATAATGTCTCCTTACAATTAGCTCACAAAGGCTTCTTGAAACTGTCTGGCCGCTTGTAGTGATGTCACTCCTTGAACAGTATAGTAACTAACGTCTTGGCAGAGAGAAACGGAACAATCTTTATGCTTGTCACAATGCCTGGGAATTGCATTCACATCTGAATGTTCCTGCCTGATGTTTAGATTTTTTTTTGATCCAAATCTCTCATGATGGCTTCCATTCCCCCTCTTTCTCTAATTTTCTGCATTTAAAAAAGCCTAGTGCAAGTTGTTTTATAAGCCATTTAGCTTTGTGAGGCCAGAAGCGTGTCTTTATTTTTTGCAGTTTAAAAAAACAACAGAAAACCTGCCAGCTTTTTTAACCTGTTAGAAGATAAATTCTTGCTTGTTAGAATGGCTGCTTAAATGGCCAACAATTCTGAAACAGTTAATGAGCCCAGTAAAATACTTTTCTGTGTGCATGTACACTGCAAACTGCTTTGAGTTTTATAACAACAACAGTAAAGTAATGAGTAGTAGGCGATCATATTTTATAATCTAGAATTTATAGTCTAGGTTTCTAAATTACAGCAGGCTCAAGCACAGCTCTAAGAGCAGTGGTTTTGTTTCCCTCTCAATAGTAGTACCTCTAGTCTAGGTACTCAAATTAGGTTAGGCATCCCTTGAGCAGCACTTAAGATGGGCCAGTGTTAATAACCTCGATATATAGGGCCTGCATGGATACTGAGGCTTAGAGGTTCAAGGATACCAAAAGGGATATGGCTGAGCTGAGAACTGAAGGAGAAAATTTCAGCTCATGGTTTATGTTCTTAACCATTAGCCTACACTGTCTGACTTAAAATTCTTTTAACTGGAGATCAATGTTCCCTCTAAGCTGTGGAGTCTTATGAGCAAAAACTCTACTTTGTGAGCTACTGGCATTAAAGTTGTGAGTGAGCAATTTGGCTACTGCATAAGTTAGTTTGCTCTGGATCCATCCTTCCTGAGCTAAGACAAAAATGTGTGAGCCGGAGGCTAAAAAACTGTGAGCTAGCTCACACTTACTCAGCTTAGAGGGAACATTGCTGGAGATGCTGGGGATTGAACCTGGGATCTTTTGCATGCCGGAAGAGTTTTGCCGGAGAAGTGGATCAGGAGTGGGGTGGACGGGGTGGAGGAAAGACTGTTCTTACCATAAATCTACAGGAGAGCTGCAGCTTCTAGAAAGTGGTCACTTTTCCTGCTTCCAGTCTGTTCCATATGTATCATTTAAACCTCTCGCTTCTTCGTTTTGCAATATCTTCTCGAAGCAACCATTGAGGGACCATTGACTTGTTAGCTCTTGACTTGTTTAATCTAGACCTGGGGAGATTTTGAAATTGAAGGGGAAAAATTACAGGAGCAAGCTATCAGAACAGGGTAGCCATCTATGGATGACCAAATAAAGAAAAAAGACAAAAAAGACAAAAAAGACAAGAGCTTTGAAAAACAGGACAAAAAGGGGTGGGGAGCACAACATTAGCTTATGGTAATATGTATTCAAAGATACAAATATACACATACTTACTAGAATTTAATTGCTAAAGTTATTTTTCAGACTAAAGTGGAAAATCCAGTCCAAAGCTGGCTAAACATGTAATGAACAGACTGGCATAAAAGACGCTAGATATATTCAACCACCATGTCAATCCGGAGGCTCTCGTCAGCAATCACTTTATAACGATCAAAATAACTTCATGTATCTTAATAATCACAATTACTTCATGGATGTTTATTAATTGTATTTATTGTCACTATAATGTTATTTACAGTTACACTTTGAGAGTTATTTTTCAGCCTTCAGAATTTTATATTTTAATGAACATACCTCCTTATTATTGCTTCTGCAAAACCTAATCCTAGACTCTTCACAGTTTCTTATCGTTTTTAAAAAGGTATCACCAAAGTGTTTTAGTGTATAAATAAATATGGGGGTAACCCTAGTAGTACCCTGACTTGGATGGCCTAGGCGAGCCTGATCGCTTTTGATCTCGGAAGCTAAGTAGGGTCGGCCCTGGTTAGTGGTTGGATGGGAGACCACCAAAGAAGCCTTGGGATGCGATGCAGATTTGACAGCAAAACAAACAAAAAACCTTGCTGTCATCCTAACTAAAAGCTATCCCTCACCTAAACAAGGTTTTGTACATCTACCAAGAGGCAAAATACTAGAAGAGAAAAGAGATTGGATTAATACCCTGCCCTTCACTACCCAAAGAAGTCTCAGAGAGGCTTACTATTCCCTTCCCCTCTCCACAAAAGACACCCTGTGAGGTAGGTGGGGCTGAGAGAGCTCTTTCGGGGACTGCTCATGAGAGCAGCTCTGAAAGAACTTGTCACTGACCCAAGGTCACACTAGCAGCTGCATGTGAAGGAGTGAGGAATCAAACCCGGTTCTCCCAGATTAGAGTCTGGGCTCCTTAACCATAAACTGGCTCTCCATGGAATTGAGGTGCCTCAATGGAATTTCTAGGTGCTGTGGGGCCCGGGCACCTTGGATTTGTCCAGCCCTGATTTCAATAGGAAATCAACTCATGATAGTGCCAGTTCTGCCTAAGGCAAAGCTCCGCTCCTGGAGTGATAGCCTGTAACTCAAGTTACAAAAAGATTCTGAAGCATCCCATCCCTTGCCTGCCCACATGTCAGCCAGCTTTACCGGACAGAAGCAGAACCTGAACATTTCGGAAGACGGTCCTTAAAGAGAAAAGAAAGGACCATGCTCTGAAGAAAAGACCCTCCCCCTATATCATAATCTTATTACAAGACAGTTGACACCTTCCCTGTATAATTGTAGCTGTTTACCATAAAATAATTTGTTTGGTTTCATTTCTAAGTATATGTATACAAGAGGGGGACCCGCGATACTCGCGGGGGGGGAGAAGAGCTCCATCTCCTCCACCCCCCCACCCCCTGCTCGATCTCCCCGAGGTGGCGGCGGCGGCGGTGAGGCCGGTCCTCCCCCCCGCCCGCCCGGCTCTAAGGCGGCGGCGAGGCCAGTCCTTCCCCCCCATTTGCTGGGCTCGGCGGCGGCGAGGCTGGTCCTCCCCCCGCCCGGCTCCAAGGCGGCGGCGGAGAGGCCGGTCCTTTCCCCCCCTTTGCTTGGCTCAGCGGTGTTGCCGTCTCCGAGGGGCGGCGGCAGCGTTCGCAGAGCTTAAACATCCCCCCGAAAATTTTTTTAACTTTTTTAATTTTTGTGCACATGTGGGGAGGGTCTGGGGGGAAAGGCCCAATATAGGGTGAGATGGCGGTGCTATTAAGGGAAGCACTGGGGTGGGACTTGAAGGACAGGTGGAGGTTGCTTGAGGAGCAGCAGCAAGGAAGGTCTTCCAGGCCTATAGGGGGCGGAATGGCAAGTGCAAATCCAGAATGCCTGTACGCAGACCTACTTGAATGTCTTTATTTTGCTTGGTTTTTTATTAGGTATTCTTTCTCTCTGTCTTTTTTTCCTACCAGTAAAATACATGCGAGAAGCCACCCCTTACGTGAAGAAAGGTTCTCCGGTTTCAGAAATTGGGTGGGAGACTCCCCCACCAGAATCCCCCCGGTTGGGAAATGCGTCCAGCGATCCCCTCTCGCAGGTTTCTCTCTCCATCCACAGAGACAAGAAAACGATCCCGCTCAAAATGTGCTACGTTACACGGAACATGGCTGCCTCTGACCTGGAAAACAGGTAAGGCTCATTGTGAGATTGTGTGTGTGTGTCTGAGAGAGAGAGAGAAAGAGAGAGAGAATTTGTCATCTTAATGCCTCTCATATGCTAATTTTCTTAGTTGTATACATTCATATGCAGAGATGGCTGACAAGTAACCCCTGGGCTGCATCTGCCCACGACCTAGGGCTCCCCCCCCCTCCAGTTCCCAGGACTACATTTTCTGGCAGAGGCCTTTTTTTGTATTTTGTTTTTGTATTTTGTGTGTCCCTGTGTGTCCATGCCTGGAAGTAGGGCTGCCAAATGCAGCCGGGGGGCGGGGATTCCCCCACTTCGGAGCCCCGATTTCCGGCGCGCCGGAATCGGGGCCCGGGGAAAACCCCACCCCCGCGTGCGTGTCACCCGGAAGTGATGTCGCACGCTGGAGGCGGGGCCACGCCGTTTGAGGGGAAAACATCACCGCACAGCTCCCGGACCGGCAAGGGGATCCCCCGACAAAAGGTAATTTGGATTTGGCAACCCTACCTGGAAGTCATGGTGACTTCCGGCAACTCCTATGGAGGCTTGATAGCCCGCCTCTGCCGCCCCAGCCCTGGTATTCTTTGGAGTTCTCCCATCCAAATACCTGCCAGGGTCGGCCCTGCTTAGCTTCTGAGATCTGACGAGATCTGACTTGCCTGGGCTATCCAGGTCAGGACGCCTCTGGGTTTTCTTGATAGGAGGAGTACTTGCCACTTTTGTTGGTCTGGGATGAGTGGATTTTTGTCCAGGCAAGTGACTTGGTGGGGAACAGCTGTGGAATGACTTTCCCCTGGGTTTCAAAGTTGCAACGGTTAGTTTTTCAAAGATCTTGCAAGATATTACTATACCAGCAATTGTTTTTTTTTCAATATCTGCTCAAGCTCTGTCAACCAAGCTGAGTGAGGTGGCCGGTGTTCTGCTTGGAAGAGGGTTTTCTTTTTGGCTCTTTGACTTGGTGTTTGTGTAGATTTCGTTTATTTTAGTATTTTGTCCTGTCGTTTTTATTAGCCGTTTAGTCTTTCTTTCCCAAACGTGGCTAACAAAAAACCAAACAAAAAAAATGTATGCAATTTAAAATTTAAAAATGTGCTGGTGGTAGGGGCTGTCCAGTCACCGCTGACTTTTGGTGACCCCGTACGTTTTTCAAGGCAAGAGCCAAACAGAGGTGGATTGCCATTACCTGCCTCTGCGGAGCAACCTTGGACTTCCATCCAAGTCCCAAGTTACTCAAGCGGAGGTTGGACAACCATCTTTTGGGTATGTTGTAGGCAGGGGTCATTTTGTAGAAAAGGAGGTGCAGGAGCTCATTAGCATAACTTATTTGCATATGCCACACCCCCTGACATCACTGAAAGTGTGTCAGAAGGCAACACCCACGGCTCAGGCTCCTCTAGACTGTTTTGGATTGCTAGCTATTGGGGGGGGGGTGCAGATCTGCCCTCACAGGGGAGGGAGAGCTTGTACCTGAAAGGGGGGGGCTCTGCAACTTACCTGGCTGCTTCTTGCTCCTGTGGCCTGACTGAGGGCTGCTGAGAGCAGGGGGCGTGGCTTGTTGCATGTGCCCACCCCCTAAGCTCCTTACTGCCGGAGCTCTGCTCCTGTGCGCTCCCGCAGGAAATGACCCCTGGTTGTAGAGCTACTTTTCGGCTGTGCTCCTGTAGACTGCAGGGGGTTGGACTACATGACCTGCAAGATCCCTTCCAACTCTAACATTCTATGATTCTATGATTCTAAGGGCCGGCCCTGCTTAGCTTCTGAGATCTGATGTGATCGGGCTAGCCTCGGCCATCTAGTCCAGGGTGGTGACCCCGTAGGTGTTCTACGATTGCCTGCCTCTGCATACCAACCTTGTACTTCCTTGGTTTGTCTCCTATCCGAGATACGAACCGGAGCCAACCAGTGTCCCCTCTAAGCTGTGCACGTGGGCGGCCACTCATTAACACAGGAAGCCCCGCTCAGCAGCAGTCCGGAGCCGCGCAGGGTCTTGCACTGTCCATTGCTCATTTTAAGATTACAGCAGTTATATTCTGCTCAGGATGTGAATGAGCAGGGGGGGACTCCATAGGGGGGGGGGGAAATCGGGGGGAACATTGGAGCCAACCTTACTTAGCTTCTGAGAACCTGGCAAGATTGGGCTCGCCTGGGCCACCTAGGTCAGAGGCAAATAAAAAAATCGTCAGAGAACAAAATGCAGTTTAAGTAAAACAAAAACAAGCAAAGTAGCGGAAAAGGTATACAGGACATCCTGGTCTGGCTTTGAAGCCTCCATCAAGGCTACAGACTGTGGGCCAAGAACTCTTTAGCTCTGTCTTGCCGATCAGCTCACGCCCAAGGGCTTAGGCTTCATGGGCACACCCAGGTCTTAAATACCTGCAACGGGAGGAAGACACACGCTCAGCCTGGAAGTTACCAGCCGCCGGCAGCCATCTTTCCACAGACCTCCACCCATCCACAGTGGAAAAGAATGAGTTTAGATGGTTTATCCATTATGCATTGCTTTGCGCTTAGGGAAAAGCAAGTCATAAATGTTTTTTTAAAAGCATCCAGTGACATCCTAGGTCAGAGCCCTAAAGCAGTTTATTGTCCCCATAATCTGGAGAGGTGGTCAGGGGCCACCCTTTGGTAGTAGTCTCGACGTTAGTGTGCTGGTTTTATAAGGCTAATTTATTGTTTTAGCCTGTCAGTTACTGTTTATTTGCTTCTGCTGTGTTAATGTTGTGGGCTCCCCGGGTGCTATTGCAGCAGAAAGTTGAGGCAGGAATTCCTTGAATCAGTGAATGAATCGGTGTGCCCAGGGAAAGGGGTGAGGCAGGCTGCAAGAAGACAGAGAGGTCAGCCTCTCTCCTCCATTTGCACCTGCATTGCTTTTGAAATCTCTTTTCTCTGTGATTCCGGCAGTTCTGTGACCATTTCCGCAGTAGTGCAATTCCCCACAATGACATTTTAAAAACTGCATATTATGTGAAAATTTCTGCAGTATTTCCCCCCACCAGGTGCAGACCCAACGTTTTCTCCTTCTTAACTCTGCGTTTTCAGACCTCGCTAAAATTGGGGATTCCAAAAACACGGGGTAAGAAAGAGAAAACTTCTGGTCTGCCCCTGGTGAGGAAAAATCTACTGTGGAAAGTTTCACATAATGTGCAGTTTTCAAAATGTCAAAGTGGGGAATTTCACTGCTACGGAAATGGTCTTAGTTTAACCTCATGGATTGGCTACCGTTACTCAGCTCCTTAGCAGCTACAGAAAAGTGGTAATATCTCTTTACCATGTCTGTATAGCAGCTGCGGTGGCTCAAGTGGTTAAGACGCTGAACTGCAGGCTGTGGAAGGTCGGTAGTTCAGCAGTTCGAGACCCGGGTGCTGCATGACGGAGTGAGCTCCCGTCTCTAGTTCCAGCTCCTGCCAACCTAGCAGTTCAAAAGCAAGAAATTGCAAGTAGATAAATAGGTACCACTTCATTGGGAAGGTAACAGTGTTCCGTCCACCTTGACGTCTAGTCATGCCGGCCATATGACCACGGAAACGTCTCTGGACAGCGCTGACTCTTCGGCTTGGAAACGGAGAAATCCCTAGAGTCGGATTTGACTGGCTTTTGAGCAAGGGAAACCTTTACCTTTACCTTTTACTCCGTCCATAAGTGGACAAATGGCAAGCTTAATGGGAATAGATGATCACATTGGTTTTTTTTATTACTAAAATGTTTCATGAATTTGCTGATTCTCATGTATGTTTCAGGCACTTGGAGTATGTATGTTCCCATTGCTAGCTTTTAGTATCGATTTCATATTTTCAGAGCATCTGTGGATAATCTGTGGATCAATGGCAATTGCGTCCGCTTAGTATCTGAAAGGTATACAGAAATCATCTCTAATATTATGAGCCCTTAACACTTAAAGGAGAAGATCTGATTATTATGGCTTAAGTAGGGTTACAAGATGTCCTCTTTTTAGAGGACATGTCCTCGGTTTTTGATGTCCGTCCACTTTGGGGCTGTTTTTAAAAAACTGATGAAAATGTCCTCTTTTGGGGCTGGAAGGTTAGGAATATTCCTAGTTAGTAGCAATGATCACAGCTTAAATAGTAGGGGTATTTAAAAATGAGATTCATCACAGTGATCACTTGTATGAGGTAGTCAAGTTGGGAAATATGTTCCCTTTTTTGCTTTTCAAACGATGGTAACTAATGTTCCCTCTAAGCTGTGGAGTCTTGTGAGCAAAAATTCCACTTTATGAGCTACTGGCATTAAAGTTGTGAGCAAGTGATTTGGGTACTGCATAAATTAGTTTGCTCTAAAGCCATCCTTACTGAGCTAAGACAAAAATGTGTGAGCCAGAGGCTAAAAAACTGTGAGCTAGCTCACACGAGCTCAGCTTAGAGGGAACACTGGTGGTTACCCTGGATTTAAGTGAATTAGTTTAAAATAATTCACCATATTACTTTAATTGGGTACAAATCATCATGTAGTCATGCTTAAAATACCCCTTCTGTTCAAGAGCTTTCTATAAATACTTCCAGACACAACCAGTTTGGCACGTTTGGGGCTCAAATTGAAAAACGTGTAAGCAAAGACACCTTCTAAAAATATGTATAGTCTTGTCATAGCAAAGTGGCATTCGGGGTGACTAAGGCCTGCTTCAAACATTGCTGCTTTCTTTCGCAGTTAGTATTGCTACGTAGGAAAAAGTATGCAAACCATGATTCACCCACACAGTTTACCTCCCAGTGCGCACAATGCGGTGTTGTGTGTTGGCTGAGACTTTCCAGCACGTGTACCTGCAGCTAAATACATGCACCTGCTACCCTCACATGTTGATTTACACATACTATTCATGCATTCTTTACCGAAATCCCAAAAGAATGTGTAGCCACTAAAAATGATATCTGGTAGAGAAAGGCCACCCATAGCTAAATGGTGGATAGAGCTGCATTTTTCCAGATTTCCTACTGTCAGGAACTGTTTCCAATGTTGACAGATGAAGACGGGTATCCGTGTTAGTCTGTCTGTAGCAGTAGAAAAGAGCAAGAGTCCAGCAGCACCTTAAAGACTAACCAAATATGTGGCAGGGTAGGAGCTTTTGTGAGTCACTGCTCACCTCTTCAGATACAGCTAACTGTATCTGAAGAAGACTCACAGTGGGCAGCCATGTTGGTCTGAAGCCGCAGAACAAAGCTAGAGCCCGATGGCACCTTTAAGACCCAACAAAGTTTTATTCAAGGTGTGAGCTTTCGTGTGCACGCACACTTCGTCAGACGATGAAATGGAATTACATATCATAGGTAGTATATATAGGAGCGGTTTGCTAAGTTAGCATGCAAAACAGTGAGGACACATTGAGGAATTTCAGACGGACGATATAATCTGGAAGAGGAACGGTTCCCAAACGGTTTCTGGTCTGTCATTTCAGACAGAACCGTTTTAGAACCGGTTCCCTACCGGAATATATTTGTAATTTCAGACACAAACGCCTCTGTCCCGTTTAGGAAACGGGGCTGAAGCGTTTTACCTGTCAACCGCTTCCAAGTAGTCTTCAGTTTCCTCTCCCGGTTCCAATGTGCTTTTTCCTGCCGTTTTTCAGCTGTGTGGGCGATCTCCAGCTTTTTTTGTTTTTTGGAACATTCGCTTTATAGTGTTATAGCGCTATAACGGAACAGCAGTATATCAACACCATTGGAATGCCTGGAGTGTTTTGTTATAGTGTTACAGCGCTATAGCGCTATAAAGTGAACACACACCCCGCAAAAAAAAAGCCGGAGATCCCCCACGCGGGCGAAAAACGGCAGGGAAAAAGTGGGGGAAAGCGGTGCAGTCTGAAATGGCAAACCGCTTCAGATCCAGCTCTTTACCGGATGGGGAAAGCCATGTGTGAAATGGCGGCCCTATACCGGTTTACTCCATGACGGATCAAAAACGGCTTTAAAACGGGTTAAAAAGGGTAATGTGAAATTCCTCATTTTTTTTAACAGATCAAAAGAATGACAAGTTAGTTGCTGGTTATCATCTGTATCTGAACCTAAACAGATGATAACCGGGAACTAACTTGTCATTCTTTTCACCTATCGATTTGAACTAACCAGCTGGTGCTTCAACTGCAGGCGTTTAGTTGCAAGAGAAGGGAGAGTTGAGCAAGTGGGGAAATTCAGGGGGAAACAAGCAGCGCATGAGACTTCAATGGCTCTGTGCCATTTGCTTTGCTAGAGCTAAAAATAGGGAAAGGATATTGACCCTTGTTTATAACATGTGTGGGACCAGCTGCATTATGCCACACTAATGTTCAACATGATTGTTTCTTTCACAGTCAGTTTTTAAAAATGGGGGAACTAATGAAGTCTGGAAAGGGGGGGGGGCGTTAAAAAGAATTTTCCCTCCTCTTTTAGAAACAATGTGCATTTTGTTCCTGCCCAGTGTAGAGGTTGTTAAAGAAATTGACTAGGACTTAAAGAAACTGACTAGAGCCAGTTTGATGTAGTGGTTAGGAGCCTGGACTTTAATCTGGGAGAACCGGGTTTTATTTCCCGCTCCTCCACATGCAGCTGCTGGTGTGACCTTGGGTCAGTCACAGTTCCCTCAGAGCTGTTCTCTCAAGGGCAGTTCTCGAGAGAGAGCAGTCTCAGCCGCACCTACCTCACAGGGTGTCTGTTGTGGGGAAGGGAAGGGATAGGAGATTATAAACTGCTCTGAGACTCCTTTGGGTAGTGAAGGGCAGGGTATAAATCCAATCTCTTCTTCTTCGTTTTCATCACTTTTCTGTTTGAGGGACTTAGGAAGTTGAAACATTTCCAGTTTGTAGGAGAGGAAGTTAAAAACCAGCCATTCTCAGGGCTTTAAAAAACAAAATAAAACAGCTATAGCTCACTTACCCTAATGGTGCATCCTAGTGTGCTGATTTTGTATTTTTTAAAAAATATGTTGTTAGTAACTAGCTAAAGGCCTGTCATGTTTGATAGGCGGGGGGAGCAGGGATGACTTGTTCTGTTTTCTAATTCCACTTTTCAATTAAAAAGTAACCGCCGAAGCAGGACAAAATCTAATATATGTGACAATAAACTATAAAATGTTCCTTAGAGGGGGGATTCTGACCTGAATCTGGACTTAGACAATGAAGCCCTACCGCTTTGTGGTCACTTCTGATAGCTCCACTGGTGGCATTTCTCTCTCTACCATCTTATATACTCTTTCACCAACTTACGCCTTAAGACGAAGGTCTGACACACTGATGTAACACTTAGAGGCCCTTTTCACATTACTTTTCTAAACTGGATGTTATTCGTTGTTGGCCTGATTTCGAGTAAAGGAATACAGGGACAGAGGTTTCATACAGCGAATTTGCTTGCATTAATGAGTCATCTCTGAAGTGCTATGGTCATTTCAAACAGTGCTGCTTTCCCCCCCCCCTTTTTGCCATGCAATCTTCCTCAGACTTTTAAAAACATTCTAAAGTGAGTGCTATAGCGCTAAACCACTATAGCACTGAAGTGCTATAGCGGCACCATTAGGATGCGTTGACTTAACGGAGTCAATGAAGTCAGTGCATCTCTGAAGTGCTATACTGATTCAGCGCTCTAGCACTCACCTTAGAACATTAAGAAAAGTCCGAGGGAGATCGCATGGGCGGTGGGAAAAGCAGCATTGTGGGAAGCACTATGGACATTTTAAACAGCACACTGCAATGAAGAGAGCCGAAAATGGAACAAAGCAGTTTCCCTCTAAAGCGGCTCAACCACACTTTGCTAACCCGATGAAAGTGGGTTTGTATGAACAGGAAAATAAATTCCACTAGCAGCCGGTTGCTAGAATGGGTCTGTCTGAAATGACAGAAAAAATCCATTAGCAACCAGTTTCTAAAACAGAATGCAGAGGCAGTTTGAAAAGGGTCAGCGATCTGGGGAACCCAGGTTCATATCTCTGATATGCCATGGAAACTCGCTGGGTGACCTTGGGCCAGCCACGCCCCCTCAGCCTAACCTACTTTAGGGTGTTGTTGTGAGGATAAAATGGAGGAGGAGAAATTGATGTTGTAAGCTGCTTTGGGTCCATATATGGGGAAGAAAAGCAGAGTATTAAAATATCTAAATCAGTGAATAAAACCTCCAGCCCCCATGCTCTGCCTCCTCCTTCCAAAATAAGGGCTTCAGAAGTAGATGGGATGGAGAGCCAGTTTGGTGTAGTGGTTAGGTGCATGGACTCTAATCTGGGAGAACCGGGTTTGATTCCCCACTCCTCCACTTGCACCTGCTGATGTGACCTTGGGTCAGTCACAAGCTCTGGCACAGCTGTCCTTGAAAAAGAGCAGTTTCTGTCAAGAGCTCTCTCAGCCCCACCCACCTCACAGGGTGTCTGTTGTGGGGAGGGGAAGGGAAAGGAGTTTGTAAGCCGCTCTGAGACTCCAAGTGAAGGGCAGGGTATAAATCCAATCTCCTCCTCCTCCTCTTCCTCTTCCTCCTCCTCTTCTTCTTCTTCTTGATGGGTGGAGGGGCGTGTTGCCACTACATAACTGAGGACTTTCCTGTGGGTGGAGCGTGGGATAGCCCAGGGCTGATTTTGCAAAAATCTGTTCACTCTAATTGATCGTGCCCCCAGGAACTGCAAGGAGGTAAGTAAATCCACCCCCCACCTCCAAGCCTGAAGCTGGGAGAGAAGGCAGTGCTCTGACTTAGACACAGCTAATACTGTTATGCTGTTAGCAGGAAGTAAGTACTTTGAACCTCCCACACATTAAGATGGTTTATCAATTCTGGTTGCTTCTATTTCCTGTGGAAAATGTAACTTCTCAGTTTACTGATGGTCAACACCAGGTGACATGTTAAAAACCCCTGCTCCATTCTGTACTGATTTCCCCCCTTTTCTTTTTTGCCTGTCAGACAGTACAAGATCTTCACCAAAGTCATAACAATCCTAGACACCTGTAGCTTATGAAGCTCCTCCAGAACATAGTAGTTGCAGTTACCTGATGTTACAAATTAAGGCATCGAGAGTGCTATTTTTTAACAGAGATAGCTTTGTTTATTGGTGAAATGACTTCTTTTCTGGTGTCTCAGGTGTAATCTTTCTTGGACCAGGAAGCGTTCCGTTATGATGTCGGTCCCTTTACTCTTACTCTGAAGCACTGTCAGTTGCTACAACAGAAGGAAATAACAAAGAATTGTGTGGATGCCGTGTTCCCTCTAAGCTGAGTTAGTGTGAGCTAGCTCACAGTTTTTTAGCCTCTGGCTCACACATTTTTGTCTTAGCTCAGGAAGGGATGGCTCCAGAGCAAACTAATTCATGCAGCAGCCAAAGCTCCTGCTCACAACTTTAATGCCAGTAGCTCACAAAGTAGAACTTTTGCTCACAGGGCTCCATAGCTTAGATGGCAGGAACGTTGGTGTGGAACTGTCTTTTTCCACAGACAGACAAAATCCTCCACGGTTGTTCTCAAAAGGCCTGGTGGATGAGCTTTGGGAGTCCTGTGAACCAACCTTGGGGGCTGCTGGTCAGCAGCTGGTGTCTGAATTATAAACATGTCCTCCACAGCCCATAATTCTCTGTGCCTGGGAAGTCAGGTGACACCAGAAGCCAATCTGAGGCCAGTTGCTGATATAAATCTACGAAAGCTGTAACCTCCCTTCAGTCTAGGCGGCTTATTGCTGAAACGTGCTGACTGATCCTCTCTCTGTGCTACCAGTCACCTTGGTCTTACTCCTTCAGTCCACCTCTCTGGCTGTTGCCCCAAGGTACCTGGTCTGCCTGCTATTGGTCTTGCCACTGGTCTCTGGTCATGACATTCGAAGCGGGAAAGGAATGTTTGCCCAGCTGAAGCTCCCTCTGCCTTAGAACAAACAAACAAACCAAAACCTTAATTCGACTTCACCTTGCAGATTGTGGCTTGGTTATTTGATCTGAGTCCAGTAGTACTTTATATATATAAAAAAACTTTTATTATCAGGATATAATAACATGTCCAACATACAACCTTTCTTCATTCATTTTATACCCTTTCCCCCTCTACCCTCCCTCCCCTTCTTCTGGCTTCCCGCAGTGCTCCCACCCCCTTCATATCTTCCCTCTTTTTATATTTTACTTCCTCTAAAACTAGCCCAAACTTAACAGGTAACATTTTCTTTAACCATTATCTTCATATATGTTCATATATTCAACTATTATATATATTCAACTATCTCAGAGTTCTTCTGTTCTTAATAATTGTCCAAACAAAATAGGTTGTTCTTCACATCCCAGTATTTCTCCAGATATTCTTTGAAGTCCATCCAGTCTGCAAAGAACTCTTCTGCCTCTTTATTATTAAGTTTCCTTGTCAATTTATTCATTTCTACCATAAAAAGCAATTTCTTTATCCATTCCCAAATCTCCGGTATTTGCTCTTGCTTCCAACACTGAGCAGTCCAGTAGTACTTTAGAGACTGACAAGATTTTCGGGGGATAAGCTTTTGAGAGTCAACGCTTCCTTTGTCAGATACTTTATTTATCTGAGTGCCTTCAGACCTTACACTAGCAATGGGGAAAGGGAATAAGCAAGTATTAGGGAGACACACACGGTCCTGCTTTGGACATTACATAGGAAGGAACCCGTCTCATGCTGTCCAAAATACTAAGAGTCAAAATAAATGGTCAGCTACATATGAAAATATGAGTCGTGTTCTTAGCCCAGAATATTTTTGTCTTGTATCAACATCCCTAAACGAACCATAAGAACATCAGAAGAGCCCTGCTGGATCAGGCTAGTGTTCCGTCTAGTCTAGCAGCCTCTCTCACACAGTGGCCAACCAGTCCCTCTGGAGGGCTAACAACTGGGCATAGAGGCTGAGGCCTTCATAAGAACATCAGAAGAGCCCTGCTGGATCAGGCTAGTGTTCCGTCTAGTCTAGCAGCCTCTCTCACACAGTGGCCAACCAGTCCCTCTGGAGGGCCAACAACAGGGCATAGAGGCTGAGGCCTTCATAAGAACATCAGAAGAGCGCTGCTGGATCAGACCAATGGTTCTTCTAGTCCAGCATCCTGTCTCACACAGTGGCCAACCAGTCCCTCTAGAGGTCCAACAACAGGGCATAGAGGCTGAGGCCTTCCCCTGATGTTGCCTCTTGGCTCTGGATTCAGAGGCTTAGTGCCTCCGAATGTGGAGGCTCCCCTCAGTCACCATGGCTAGTAGCCATTGATAGACTTATCCTCTATGAACCTATTTAATCCCCTTTTAAGCCGTTTTTTTCCTGTGGCCATCACTACATTCTCTGGCAGCGAATTCCACATTTTAATCACTGTCTGTTCCTATGTGGAGAGCCCTGCTGTTTTAGAAAGCAGTGCCTACAAAGTGTCCTCTTTCTAGTGATGTAACTTTCCTGTGTCCATAAAAGCTGTGATGTAACTTTCCTGTATCCATAAAAGCAGAACCAACTGGCTACGATAAAGGTCATGTACATAAGAATATGTCTGGGAATTGTCTTTGACACAACTGTGAAGTATATGCCCATATACGGATACAATCATGGTACAGCCATGTTATTGGAATTATGGCTTAATTTGCAGATGGCTGCAAAATGAAGAAGGAGTAAGGTAGGAGAATGCTGAGGTGGAAGAATAGATCGTACCATTTCAGACCGTGGGTGAAGGGTAATGGAGGGTCACATTTCAGAATACTCCCGTACGTTAACTAGGAAATCCTCACAGCAAAGAGGAGGTAGAAACTTTCCCCTTGCTGATACATTTTTGTTTGTGTGACTTCTTTTTACATGCAAAGGGACATTCAGATAAAAATATTAGAGCCCTGCCAGATCAGACCAGTGGTCCATCTAGTCCAGCAATTGCCCAACCAGGATGACCAAGAAGCAGGCCTTCCCGTGATATTGCCCCATGCCATTGGTATTCTGAGGTTTACTGCCTCTGAATGTGGAGGTCCCCTTTATTCACTAGAAATAAGAACAAAGATCTGGGTAAGATCTGGAATCCGCCACCTGCCCTCTAAAAGTGGTGCATTCCATTCCACCACTTCACCCTTTTATTATTCCACTCTAATTTGTATTACTACTACTACTACTACTACTACTACTACTACTACTACTACTACTACTACTACTACTACTACTACTACTACTACTACTACTACTACTACTACTACTACTACTACTACTACTACTACTACTACTACTACTACTACTACTACTACTACTACTACTACTACTACTACTACTACTACTACTACTACTACTACTACTACTACTACTACTACTACTACTACTACTACTACTACTACTACTACTACTACTACTACTACTACTACTACTACTACTACTACTACTACTACTACTACTACTACTACTACTACTACTACTACTACTACTACTACTACTACTACTACTACTACTACTACTACTACTACTACTACTACTACTACTACTACTACTACTACTACTACTACTACTACTACTACTACTACTACTACTACTACTACTACTACTACTACTACTACTACTACTACTACTACTACTACTACTACTACTACTACTACTACTACTACTACTACTACTACTACTACTACTACTACTACTACTACTACTACTACAACAACAACAACATTTGTATGGCATTGTGTGTTTTATAGCCAGGAGATCCTAAGATTGTCTGGCAGCCTGAAGTTTTCTTTTAGCATCATGCACCACTTTTAGTGTCATGCACCACTAGATGGTGAGCTAGACTTATTTTTTGGGCTGAGAGAGCTCTGACAGAGCTGTGACTGACCCAGGGTCACCCATCTGGCTTCATGTGGAGGAGTGCAGAAACAAACCCAGTTCTCCAGATTAGAGTCCACCGCTCTTAACCACTACACCACGCTGGCTCTCTGTTCCACTATGTGTAAACCAGACCTATTTATTTTAGAACTAGGAAAAGGGCCCGTTGTGGAAATAAATACAACGACCTCTAGAAAAAGGCTCTGGGCGGGTGCCCCGGCCTTGGACACTCAGTGTCAATTTGCTGTGGCGACCTCAGCAGGGTATAATGACACTGAGTCCACCATTTTCTCCAGAGGAACTGATCTCTGTTACCTAAAGAACAGTTGTAATTTTGAGTGGTCTCCAGCCCTCACC
>NW_015166451.1:442982-448798 GCF_001447785.1 Gekko japonicus | reverse complement strand
CTGCTGAACTTGCTCCCCTCCCCAAACTCTGCTCTCCCCTAAATCCACCCCCAAATCTCCAGGAACTTCCCAACCCAGAGCTGGGAACCCTGGCTCTTCCAGAGTTCTCTTGGAACATAAGCAGTCCCTATCTGGTTGTTGTTTCCTCGGTTCCACCCCCAAATCTCCAGGAACTTCCCAACCCAGAGCTGGGAACCCTGGCTCTTCCAGAGTTCTCTTGGAACATAAGCAGTCCCTATCTGGTTGTTGTTTCCTCGGGGGAGGGGGGGTGTATTCCAGAATATTCCCAAATACCAGTACTGGTATTGTGCTGATATTCAAGTTAATACTCGGGAAACCCGAATAGATTCGGATCCATTATACCCTATGGCACAGGTGTCAAACATAAGGCTGGGGGGCTGGAACCGGCCCGGCCAGGGTTATATACGGCCCACGAGCAACTGGTGCAAAGGAGGGAACCAGGAGGCTGCTCGGGGGGGGGGGGGGGCTTCAGCACAGCAGGACAACTTTGTCCGCAGCAGTCAAGCAGAACCCCTTCACTTCAGGGACAGCCCTCCCTTGGGAGCTACTGCAGCTGCGTTCATCCCTCTCTACTTGACTGGCAGCTCCCGGGATGCTGTCCTGGATGGCAGCAGGGATCAGTGTTTGCACGTGGGGGGTAAAGGCAATCCTCTGTTGGGGCATGGGAGCATCTGCCCAGTGCTGCGCCACTGGATTTCCAGTCCAGCCATGTGGGTTTTCCTCTCCAGCCAAGGGGGCCGTGCAGTGAGGACAAACCAACGCGAAGCTTACCAGCTGCTGTCCTTTATAAAGTTTCTATCCCCAGTACCTGGCATGATGTTTTATGGCACACATGGTCCAGCCCAACAAAGTGACATTTATGTCAGATCTGGCCCTCAAAACAAATGAGTGTCCCTTCCTGGACTATTTATCCACTAAACCTGAGTATTCTTTGATTTTGGATACTATAAATCTGCTGTATTGATGAATTTCATGGGATGTTTAATGATAATGAAGTTCTTTGTCAAAAAAGGTTTTTTTGTTAATATTGCATCTACATTGTTATGTAAGTTTTATCACATGTATCAGTTAAGCTATATTTATGATGTTATATCATATGCACTTCCTTGTATTAAATAAAGATTAAAAGTAAAAAGCAAACAAACAAATGAGTTCGACTCCTCTGCCCTGTGTGGACCACCATCCCCATAGAATATAATGGAGAAGGGATTTCAAGTTTAAATCCCTGCTGGGAGAGCTTGTTCTGCAGGGGCTGATTTTGCACAAGGAGGAAAACAAACATCAGGGCTGATTTCGCACTAGAGCTGCCTCGATGTTGCGCCGCCATTTGCCCCGATACTATTGGTCAAATTCACACCCGAAGCTGTGGGGCTGCATTTTGACCCGTGGTTTCGCCCGATTTCCCTAGCAGTTTTGTGCTCCTGTTTTTTGAGGATTAGGAAACAGCGGAGAAAATTCTACTTTGTGAGCTACTGGCGAAAAAATCAGGCAAAGCCGCGGGTCAAAATATGGCCGCGCGGCTTCGAGTGGGAAATTGACCAATGAAAAAGGGGCAAAAGGAGGCGTGACGGCGGCGCAGCTCCTTGTGCAAAATCAGCCCCTGCAGAACAAGCTCTCCCAGCAGGGATTTAAACCTGAAATCCCTTCTCCATTATATTCTATGGGGAAGGCGGTCCACACAGGGAAAGCTGCCCTGCAGAAAAAGTTGGCCCCAGGATCTGGGTGCAAGGGAGGGGTCTCTCTGTCTCTGCACCCAGACCTGGCTGGGAGAGAATCAGCTGGGGCTTTAAACTTTAAACCCCTTCCCAATATCAACTTTTATTTTGGCGGGGTTACTGATAACGGTATTTTTCGGGTATTAATTTTGCTCAGTATATCTGAGCACACATCCCTAATCTGCAGTAGAAGAGCCAGATTCGAATCCAGTAGCCCCTTAGAGACTCTCAAGATTTTTTTTAAAAAAATTTAAATTCTTTATTAAGATATTGTTGTTAACATACACACTTTGTAACAGTATGATTTAATACAAAAAGTTCGGGCAGTAAAATTGAGACCCAGCAGGAACTCATTAGCATAATAGGCCACACCCAACAGCAGGAACTCATTAGCATATTGGGCCACACCCCTGACATCACAGCTCATTACCACATTAGGCCGCACCCCCACGTTACCAGAAGTGTGGTTATCCAGCCACACCCACCTTTTGCTTGGTATTCTGTTTACCTTGTTTGTTGTCAAAACCCAGGGCCTTTTTTTGTAGCAGGAACTCCTTTGCATGTTAGGCCACACACCCCTAATGTAGCCAATCCTAATGAGTTTCTGCTGTTGGGTGTGGCCTATTATACTAATGAGTTCCTGCTGGGCGTGGCCAACTTGGGAGCCAGCCGAAACTCCGTTCCTGTGCGTTCCTGCCCCAAAATAGCCCTGGATCTAATCAGAAGTGAAGCCAGGATGCAAAGCTTGGGGAGTTTTTTGGCAAAAAGTTGTTTTCACAAGATTTTCAGGGTATAACCTTCTGAGAGGCAAAGCTCCCTTGGTCACATCGCCATACCAGACATATGATGTGTCCAAGCTCATCTAATTCATGTTAATGCACTATTGAAAATTTCAGTGTTTTTCAATGTTATATAAGGTTTATCTCGACATCCAATATGCTGCTAGTCCTATTGTCACTTGTAAGACTTTGTTTATGTCAAAATTTGTCGCATATCTTAAGTCCTGTTTGTTCTTGTCTCCCAAATTACAAGAACATGTGCTAAGATAACAAAGAGTGTACCGGTTTGCAGCTCTTTCCCACCCCCTCACCCCAGTATGGGCTATATTTGCAGTTTTGCTTGAAGTCAACCAAGGCAATGATACTTTTAAATTTCTCCCAGATCCCAGTCCAGCACTGTAACCACTAAGCGACACTGGCTCCATTTTTTTTTTGCAGTGCAAAATTGGTACGCCTGGTAAGAGAGATTACTGTGTGAAAGGGTTAGTTGCTAACTGCAAGTATGTCTGTAATGGAAAAAAAGAAAGATGATGTGGGAGCTGATGCTCAGTAAAGAAACTCAGCAAAGTGCAACTTCAGCAAAAAAAGGGAAGTCGTGTATTATTTCCAGTCAGTTCACAGGATGATCTTTAAATAAGAATCTTCATTCCTCAAGAAAATCTGTGCAAACGTGAGAGGCTTGTTCAATGCACTGCTGGGAATCAAGAGTTCTATGTCGGATCTGAGTTTGGGTGCCAGTTCCTGTTTTTTTGTTACAAGGTTGCAGTGTTGCGGTCAGATTTCAGGAAGTGTATGCCATGCAACTGTTTTCTAAGCAGGAAGAGGGAATGCTGGCAATTTTTCCTCGGCAACCTGGCTTCAAGCAAGGAACAGACACACACACCCTCCCCCGGCTGCCACCGCCAAAAACCGGTTAGGACTTGGTTAGCCAAATGGGTCTCTGAGAAGATGCGATATCATTCATACACACAAGCCAGCTGGAGCAGAGCTGTACTTCTAATGCTAAATGTATAATTCCTTTGGGCCGGCACAAGCTTTTATCAGAAAGCATTCCCTAGGCACTGTTTGCATAACTGCAGTGGGGATGTGCGAATAAACACAGCTGTGGCACTGCCTTAAATATTTCCAGGCAAAAGGGAATTAGAAACAGGACTTCTATCGCCCAGTTGCAGATAAACATTAATGCTGTGTTTCAGAAGCCAATCAGACCTACAATGAAGCGGACCGCTGGAAACGTTCGAAGCCATTTAGAGTTGGAGTTGTACCATCAGTGGGCAAAACGTTAACTACATATAAAGCATTTGCACAATGGATCAGGGACTCTGCCCAGTGTATTTGTTCTGTATTTGTTCCAGATAACTAGGTAGGTGGGTAGCCAATGCTACACCTGCAAGGAGAGTATTGCCAGGGCTCTAATGCATCATTATTCAAATGCAGAATTCGAGCATCCTCCCATTTCATTGTTGCAATTCCAATCAGAACGTCCTCGATTTAACGATTTGTCCTGTGGTTTTTTTTTGTTCTGTAAAGTCCACTTGCCCTGACCTAGATAAGCCAGGCTAGCCTGATTTTGTCAGCTCTCAGGAGCTAAGCAGGGCTGGCCCTGGTGAGTACTTGGATGGGAGACCACCAAGGAAGTCTTAAGGTTGCTATGCAGAGGCGGGCAATGGCCAACCATCTCTGACTGCCTCTTGCCTAGAAAACCCCATGGGGGTCGGCCATATGTTTGCTATGACTTGATGGTGGAGGGAAAAAAGACTATGCGAAGCATCAGGAAGTGCTCCAAATATTTCATACACATTATGCCAGGCACTTACATAGTTTGCTCCCAAGTATCACACAGACTGGGTACAATTCTCCTGCTTCCTGTACCATCATGACATAACTCTGGGGGAGGCAGTTCCAGGCAGTCTTGGGAATTAGGCAGTTGATGGAGATCCCAGTCCTGGGCCACTGCCTCATTTACGAGTCTGAGTCAACGGACTTAGAAGCGTTTAACTGTGCTTTAGGATCGCTCTGTTAGTTTTTAGGCCTTGGAGTTGTCATAGGGTTGCCAGGTCCTACCTTGTCACCAACAGGGGGATTTGGGGGGCATTCCTTGAGGGCGCGATGATGTCCTCAATGACGTTGGCAATGTTGTGTGGCGACACTCTGGTTTGAGGGCGGTGCTCTTGATGTTAGTTTCCTTAATCCAAGATGAGTTCCATTTGTCAACTTAGCCTGACAACATACATTCTTCGGTTAACTAGGCGCCTGCCCAGGGCCGGCTCACCTCCAGATCTAATCCACCGTCGAAGATGGCACTCGGTGGTGGTACAGTGATGGCAGTGGCTCCTATGCAAAGGCCTGGCGGAAGAGCTCCGTCTTGCAGGCCCTGCGGAACTGCGCCAGGTCCTGTAGGGCCCAAACCTGCTCTGGGAGCTCATTCCACCGAACAGGAGCCGCCACCAGAAAAGCCCTGGCCCTGGTTGCAGCCAACCTAATGTCCTTGGGGCCAGGAACCACCAGTAGGTGCTGCGACCCCGACCGTAGTGCTCTTGGGGGAACATATGGAGAAAGGCGGTCCCTTAGGTACGCTGGACCCTGGCCATCAAGGGCTTTAAAGGTAAGAACCAGCACTTTGAAGTGAATCCGGTATGCTATAGGCAGCCAGTGCAGTGCCTTCAGCACAGGCTGGACGTGGTCCCATCTAGTGAGACCCATCAACAGCCTGGCCACTGCATTCTGTACCAGCTGCAGCATCCGGATTTGCGACAAAGGCAGCCCCATGTAGAGAGCGTTGCAGTAGTCCAACCTTCAGGTGACTGTCGCATGGATCACAGTGGCCAAGTCATCGCGGTCAAGGAAAGGAACCAGCTGCCACGCCAGCTGAAGATGGAAAAAGGCTGACTTGGCAGTGGCTGCCACCTGGGCCTCCATCGGTAAGGTGGAGTCCAGGAGCACTCCCAAACTCATCACCCTCGACACCGGTATAAGCGGTGCCCCATCGAAGGCCGGGAGAGGGAGCCCCAACCCCAAACCGACCCGACTTAGGCCCAGGACCTCTGTCTTCACCGGGTTTAACTTCAGCCAACTCAGTCTGAGCCAACCAGCCACAGCTTGAAGTGCCCGATGAAGGAATCACAATGGATTGCCCAAATATAGAGATCAGTTCCTCTTAGAGTTGTCAGCTCCATGTTGGGAACTTCCTGGAGATTTGGGGGTGGACCCTTGGGAGGATGAGGTTTGAGTTTGGAAGTGACCTCAGCAGGTATAATACCATAAACTCCACCCTTCAAAGCAGCCATTTTCTCCAGGAGAA
>NW_015166451.1:442313-442496 GCF_001447785.1 Gekko japonicus | reverse complement strand
CTGGGGATCTAAACCTGGGTCTTGCAAATCCTACTCTGAAGCTCTGACCATTATACTACACTGAGTTTCATAGGGTGGCTGCTGTTGAACAGTAGCAAGTAACCAGGCCTAGTTGAGTCATGTAAGTCAGGTGGTATCAAGTCACCCAGAGGGTGCTGCTAGGCCTAGGTTCACCAGCCTCCA
>NW_015166451.1:408692-438253 GCF_001447785.1 Gekko japonicus | reverse complement strand
CTTCCGCTACAGTGGGGCCTCTTGGGGCCCAGCCCCCTTGATTTACCACCAAGGCCCCACAACTTCCCATCCAGCCCAGACCCCCCTGACTTCCATTTTTTAATTTTATTTATTGCGCTTGTCACCAGCAAGCCCCGCGCCACCCTCCAATCCCACACTGCTCTCTCTCGCCGGCCGCTTTTTCTCGTCGCCAGCAAGAAATAGGTAAAGGTTTCCCTTGCTCAAAAGTCAGTCGAATCCGACTCTAGGGATACGGTGCTCATCTCCGTTTCCAAGCCAAAGAGCCAGTGCTGTCCAAAGACATTTCTGTGGTCATGTGGCTGGCATGACTAGACGCCAAGGCGCACGGAACGCTGTTACCTTCCCACCGAAGTGGTACTTATTTAACAACTACACTATTCAGAGGTGGGGAAAATGCAAAAATTAATAATTATGACTTGAGGAAAGTGAAGTTAGTCTGATTTAGGAAGCTGTAAAATTTCACAGAATCCCTGGGGGATGCTTGCAGTATCCGTGGTTGATAAAATCTGGCACAAAGGACAGGAAACCAATTAAAAACACAGAATACTGTCTGTATTATCAGGAGAACAAAATCTGAGTCCAGTAGCACCATAAAGACCAACAGATTTTTTCCAGGGTATAAACTTTTGTGAGTCAAAGTTCCATTAATGTTTCTGACAACCTGGAAAAAATTGCTGGTCTTTAAGGTGTGATTGGACTTGAAGGTCCCATGTTTTCCCAAAATGTTCTTGAGTAAACACATCTCCCTGGAAAACATATGGCTGGTGAGGTGACTGTGGGGAGGGAGTCCTGTGCATGCACAAGTTTAAACAATTCAGTGTATGTACATTCACTTGTGCAAACGAAATGCACATGAACACATGGAGCTGCCTTATACAGACTCAGACCATTCATCCATCAAGGCCAGTACTACTCATCTAAGCATACTGGCAGTGGCTCTCCAGTGTCTCAGGTAGAAGTCTTTCCCATCACCCCCCAGCTGGTCCTTTTAACTGGAGATGCTGGGGATTGACCCTGGGACCTTCTGCAGGCCAAGCAAATGGTGGTGAGCTCCCCCTCACTGGCAGCCTACAAGCAGTGGGTGAATGAACCCTTGTCAGGGATATTCTAGGCTGATCTTGCATTGAGCAGGGGGTTGGACTAGATGGCCTGCATGGCCCCTTCCGATTCTGTGATTCTGTGCTGTACCACTGAGCCGCAGTCCCCCCCCCCCCAAGGATTTAAACCGGACTCTCTCCAGTCTCCGCTCAGCACTCTAACCAGCGCACCCGCACTCTGTCTTCTGTCCTACTCTCTAGTTCTGTCTTCACACTTTCCCAGTGTGATTTTGGGGGGAAGACTTCCGTTTGCTGCATCCCTCATCCATGCAGGAATTTAGATACTTCTTCATCCCCCTGAGCCTGTAGGGTGGGGAGACGGGGGTCGTGGGCTTTTCCCACCGTGACCAGCTGTTTACTTGTTTTCCATTATTTATCTTAACAGGGAATACTTTGTCAGTAGTGCTTAGCTGGTAGAAATCCTCCAGGATTCGTTCTGAGTACGGTAGTGCGAAAGTTCGGCTGGCAAAGTCTTTCCCCCCCCTTTGCAGCAGTAGGAGCACTAATGAGTTGCTTTAAAAAAACCCACACAGCTCGATACGCAGTGGCGCTCTCCGTCCCCCCACCCCTACCCTCCATCATCTCTATTGGAACGCAAGAAACTGTGCTTGAGCAAAGATCTGAAAAGACAAATTGATAGCAACAAAGCCTTTCCCCCTCCCTGGATTGTTTTCCCCTCTCCCCCCTCGTCTCCCTTCTCAATTTTTAATGAGCCTGTGTATTAGTTGTCATTCTTACGTTCCCCGATGATTAGTTCGGAAAGCAAAAGCATTCACCTTGTGTAGCGAAAAATATTCCGCCAAGCCGCTGACCTTTGCTTTTTTTGATCAACTCTCATCTGAGAGCGAATCCCAAGGCCGAGCGCCCGGTCGGATCAATCACGTTAATTATTATAATTCTTCCTTTGGCTTGGACAGTTACGCACACCTAATGAGTTGTTCGGCGCACACATTAACCCCGGCTCTCCGGTGGCTGAGATGCTAAGCTCATTGTAAGATCACCTGAGGGCTTTTTTGTTTGGATTGTTAAATGCGCACCATGCTGGCATGTTAATTGAAGTGGGCCGTTGAAGCAGTGATGCAGAACTGCAGGTTTTACTACTTGTGAGGTGTGTATGTGTGTGTGAGAGAGACGGGGAAACAGGCCTCCTTATTTCCCTGTACTTTCATAGCCAGGGCCAATGTTCCCTCTAAGCTGTGGAATCTTGTGAGCAAAAATTCTAGTTTGTGAGCTACTGGCAATAAAGTTGTGAGCGAGGGATTTGGCTACTACATAATTTAGTTTGCTCTGGAGCCATCCTTCCTGAGTTAAGGCAAAAATGTGTGAGTCGGAGGCAAAAAAACTATGAGCTGGCTCACACTAACTCAGCTTAGAGGGAACACTGGCCAGGGCACAACTACACTAGGTATAATTGTGTGATTCCTCACACGCACACACCCACAGATGCTGAGGGTCCTTTTGGGTAGAGAAAAAAATTAACCTTCCCATCTTCTGACCGAGATATAAAGACTCAGACATCTCCATTCTAACTTGTATCTGACGAAGAGAGTTTGACCCTCAAAAGCTTATCTCCCGAGAGGTGCTATTGGACTCAGAGCTGGCTCGGTCTGTCTGTCCAGTGTGGTAAAATGGACTTCATAAGCACCCTCGATTTGAAGTGCAACATCTATTTGGGTCAATGCTTCTCTGTATTGCTGTTTGCTAGGATAGCTGTTTAGATCGACTCAAGACCGAACTCTCCCTAGAAGCTGAAATGACTAAAGTGAAGCTATTGTACTTTGGTCACATTATGAGAAGACAAGACTCAGTGGAAAAGACAATCATGCTAGGAAAATTTGAAGGGAGCAGGAAAAGAGGAAGACTCGACAGGAGATGGATTGACTCAATCAGGGAAGCCACGGCCCTCAGTTTGCAAGGCCTGAACAAGGCGGAGAAGGAGGAGAAGATTGGATTTATACCCCACCCTTCACTCGGAGTCTCAGAGCAGCTTACAATCTCCTTTCCCTTACCCTGCCCACAACAGGCACCCTGTGAGGTAGGTGGGGCTGAGAGAGCTCTTTTGAGGATTGCTCTTGAGAGAACAGCTCTGAGAGAACTTGTGACTGACCGAAGGTCACACCAGCAGCTGCATGTGGAGGAGTGGGGAATCAAACCCGGTTCTCCCAGATTAGAGTCTGCGCTCCTAACCACTATACCAAACTGGCTCTCTGGGACATTTGGGAGGTTATTAAATCATGGGGTCACTATTACTGCTAAATATACTTGTTTTATTTTGTTTTTAATGTTTTATACTGGCACACGTTGCCCTTGTTTGTGAGCTGCCCTGAGCCCGTTTGTGGGAAGGGCTGGATAGAAATGGAAATAATAAATAAATAAATAAAGGCCACAGGAAAAGAGGAAGACCCAATAGAAGATGGATTGACTCAGTCAAGGAAGCCTCACGGCCCTGAGTTTGCAAGATCTGCACAAGAGTGTTAATGGTAGGACATATTAAGTAAAGGTAAAGGTTTCCCTTGCTCGAAAGCCAGTTGAATCTGACTCTAGGGGGTGGTGCTCATCTCTGTTTCCAAGCTGAAGAACCAGCGCTGTCTGAAGACTTCTCCGTGGTCATGTGGCCACCATCGCTAGATGCCGAGGCACATGGAACACTGTTACCTTCCCACCAAAGCGGTCTCTGTTTATCTACTTGCAATTTCTTGCTTTCAAAGTGCTAGGTTGGCAGGAGCTGGGGCCAGAGACGGGAGCTCACTCCATCACGCAGCACTCGAGTCTCAAACTGCTGAACTACCGACCTTCCGGTCTGCAGTTCAGCGTCTTAACCACTGAGCCACCATATTGGAGGTCAGTAATTCATAGGGTCACCATAAATTGGAAGCAACTTGATGTCACTTAACACACACAAGCGCTCTCTCTTTTTTGCTGATAATGAGGAGCTTAGCTGCCCCAGAGCTCAACTGAGCTCAACCGGCCAAACGGAGTATTAACGTCTTCCGTTTTATCCCAAACATTCCCCTGAACGAACAGAATATACTTTCTGCTGCTCCCAGCCAGCCGATAGGGGTATTTCTGTCTGGTGGTGACCCGTGGAGAGATTCTTGGTTCCAAATCAAAAATCTCTTCTCGTACTCCATGTCCAACGTGGGAACAGGGGGAAATTAGAAATCTCACACCTGAGATATGATCGGGGCTAAGCAGGCTCTCCTTTGACTTTTCTTTGAACCTCGGTAAGTGTGCGCTTGCCAAGTCTAGGCTTTGTATGTGGGTCCGAAGATCAAATATTCCCCATTTCAGAAACAGGCACAGAGTACAAGAAGCAAAAGCATACAGCTGAACAGCCAGTATACTACAGCATCGGAGTGAAAGAAAAACGAAAGCCACATCGAACAGAGTCCTCTCTCCATAGATTTAAGAAGAGACGAGAAGAGAAGAGAATAGAAGGATTGGATTTATACCCCGCCCTTCACTTGGAGTCTCAGAGTGGCTTACAAACTCCTTTCCCTTCCCCTCCCCACAACAGACACCCTGTGAGGTAGATGGGGCTGAGAGAGCTCTTGACAGAAAGTGCTCTTTTTCAAGGACAGCTGTGCCAGAGCTTGTGACTGACCCAAGGCCACATCAGCAGGTGCAAGTGGAGGAGTGGGGAATCAAACCCGGTTCTCCCAGATTAGAGTCCGCGCACTTAACCACGACACCAAACTGGCTCTCTTTGTGTCCCTTTGATACCTAGACCCATGAGGCTGCCTTATGCTAAATCAGACCATTGGTCCATCAAGGTCAGTACCGTCTACTTAGACTGGCAGCGGCTTTCCAGGGTCTTAAGCGAGAGGTCTTTCACCCAACACCTAATCTTTTTAACTAGAGATTCTGGGAACTGAGCCTGGGAACATCCTTCGTGCCAAGGAGATGCTGTACCACTGAGCCTTCTCCCCTCTCCTGAGACAGAAATACCCCTTTTACTGTCCTCCGCCATCTTTTTGGACACCTGCTTTCAGACCATCTGCTTCTACATATCTCCTTCCAAGCCCCCAAGATGCTTCATCTCTTTGCTCCGACCGCTTCTTCTTTCCACAGACTTCACCCCTTCTTTCCCCGAGGGAAGATCACCAGCTGAAAGAATGAAGAACTCATCAGGTTCTGGCTGTCCATTGTGTCCTCCTTCCCCCAGACTAGGGTGGTTGCCAACTCTGGACTGGGGAATTTCTGGAAATTTGGGGTTGGAGCTTGGTGAGGGTGGCATTTGGGGAGGAGAGGGAGCTGTTCTTACGCTGTGGTGACTGGGGGAACCTCCACATTCAGAGGCCCTGACCCTCTGAATCCCAGAGCCAGGAGGAAACATCAGGGGTACTCTCTTGTTGGCCCTCCCGAGGAACTGCTCAGCCCCTGTGTGAGACAGGATGCGGTGCTGGATGGACCACTGGTCTGATCCAGTAGGGCTCTTCTTATGTTCTTAATGATACCATAACATCCACCCTCCAGATTATGTTCTTAATGATACCATAACATCCATCCCCCTAGACTCATGCTAAGGACTTAGATGCAAACCAGATGTTCTGTGGCTCAGCACCTGCTCAAAACGTCACCTGTCCTTCGGAGACCAGGCAAGTGGCTATTTGTACGTCTGGGATGACTCCTTGTCTCATTTCCCTCCCAAGGAAGAATGGAAACAGCATTTTGAATGTCCGTGCCTCATAACGTTGTGTAGTGATTAGAGAGCTAGACTAGGATCGGGTTTGAATCTCTACTGTACCATAGAAGCTTGATGTGCAGTGGTTGAGGGGCTGTAGCTCAGTGGCAGAGGATCTGCTTTGCATGCACAAGGTCCCAGGTTCAATCCCTGGCATCTCCAGTGTTTTGTTTGTTTTTGTTTTAATCAGATAGTAGGTGATGTGGAAGACTTCTGCCTGAGGTCCTGGAAAAGCCACTGCCAGTCAGAGTAGACAATACTTACCTCAATAGACCAGCAATCTGATCCCACAGAAGAAGGAGAGGAGGAGGAGATTGGATTTATACCCCACCCTTCACTACCCAAAGGAGTCTCAGTGCGGCTTACAAACTCCTTTCCCTTCCCCTCCCCACAACAGACACCCTGTGAGCAATGCTCCCTCTAAACTGTGAAGTGTTGTGAGCAAATATTCTACTTTGTGAGCTGCTGGCATTAAAGCGAGCGTTGGGCTACTGCATAAATTAGTTTGCTCTGGAGCCATCCTTCCTGAGCTAAGACAAAAAAGTGTGAGCCGGAGACTAGAAAACTGTGAGCTAGCTCACACTAACTCAGCTTAGAGGGAACACTGCATGTGAGGTAGGTGGGGCTGAGCGAGCTCTGATGGAAACTGCTCTTTTTCAAGAACAGCTGTGCCAGAACTATGGCTTGCCCAAGGTCATCCAGCAGGTGCAAGTGGAGGAGTGGGGAATCAAACCCGGTTCTCCCAGATTAGAATCCACGCACTTAACCACTACACCAAACTGGCTCTATGTGTATTCCTAGGAACACACTCTATGTGTGTATAAGGCAGTTCCATGCATGTTCCTAGGAACATGGCCAAGCCGCTCACTTTTAGTCTAACCAAGGACAAAGAGTTCTCTCAGCTCCACCTACCTCACAGGGTGTCTGTTATGGGGAGGGGAAGGGGAAGGAGTTTGTAAGCCACTCTGAGCAGGGCTTTTTTTGTAGAAAAGGCCCAGCAGGAACTCATTAGCATAATAGGCCACACCCATGACAGCACAGCTCATTAGCATATTAGGCCACACCCCGTGTTACCAGAAGTGTGGTCATCCAGCCACACCCACCTTTTGCTTCTTATTCTGTTTACCTTGTTTGTTGTCAAAACCCAGGGCTTTTTTTGTAGCAGGAACTCCTTTGCATGTTAGGCCACACACCCCTAATGTAGCCAATCCTAATGAGTTTCTGCTGTTGGGTGTGGCCTATTATGCTAATGAGTTCCTGCTGGGCGTGGCCAACTTGGGAGCTAGCCGAAACTCCGTTCCTGTGCGTTCCTGCCCAAAAATAGCCCTGGCTCTGAGATTCGGAGTGAAGGGCGGGGTATAAATCCAGTCTCTTCTCCTCCTCTCTTCTTCTTCCACCCAACTTTTGAGGATTGCTGTGCTGAGGCTCAATGGAGCAGGGGGAGAGCAAGGTTGTAAGCCAGTTCGGCTCCCCCACTGGGAAGAACAGCGGAGTCTTAAATATCACAATGGAGAAAAGGAGGAGCATTGCTTGTGTAGAAGCAACAGGATCTGGCCTCTGCAGACTATGCAGACTTCTTGCCAGCCACAAACTGGTTAACCGCCGCACAGCAAGCCATGGGCCAGAATCCCAGGACACACAATGTTCCCCTCTGCCCTTTACCTCAATTTAAGGATTAGAAGAGAAAACAAACACGGCATGCTTAACCACACAAGGATGGAGCGAGCAGCCGGAGCTGGAAACTTCTGAAGGCATCAAGATGACGGATGTGTGAAGGTTACGAAAAGCACAAGTGTGCCAAAGATTGTTCCAGGCCACTGTGCGTTTGCCCCTCCGAGCGTCCAACAAGACCCAAAGAATGTTGCTTTTTTGAAACAGGAACCAAAAGAAAAAGCCCAAAGCGAGTAATGAATGCAATAGAAAGCTCACTGGCTAAGCTTCCGGAGCTGTTTTCATAGGTCTGCCGAAAACCAGAAAGTGAGCCAGAGGCCCTGGGGTGCATGTAAGAATCTGGGAGCAAGGAGGGAAGGGTGCAGAAGGAGGGTCCTCCAAAGAAAGCTTCTCAAGGTCTGCCCTGCGAGGATAGCTCTTTTTAAAGTGGAGAGTCTGCTGAGGTTGGAAGCGAGGACCTTTCAAGTGGCAGAATTCTTTCCCTGCCACATGAAGAGAGAGAAGAAGAGAAGAGATAGTATTTATATCCCACCCGTCAGTATCCGAAGGACCCTCAGAGCGGCTTACAATCTCCTTTCCCTTCTTCTCCCCAGAGCAGACACCGTGTGAGGGAGGTGGGGCTGAGAGAGCTCTGAGAGAACTCCTTTTTCCATAACAGCTCTGAGAGAACTGTGACTGACCCAAGGTCACCCAGCTGTTGCATGTGGGGGAGTGGAGAAATCAAACCGGGTTCTCCCGCGCTCCTAACCACTATAGCAAACTGCCTTGAGTAGGGGGAGGGCAGGTGAAGAAATGTGGTGGCATCCCTGAGCAGTTGAGCATAAAAGGGGAGATGGCACCCAAAGTGTTACGTTGGCTCAGATATGTTTTTGGAATGGATAAGCAAAGCAGAACTCCTTTTTCCATAACAGCTCTGAGAGAACGGAACTCATTAGCATAATAGGCCACAACCAACAGCAGAAACTCATTAGCATAATAGGCCACACCCCTGACAGCACAGCTCATTAGCATATTAGGCCACACCCCACATGTTACCAGAAGTGTGGTCATCCAGACACACCCACCTTTCGCTACTTATTCTGTTTACCTTGTTTGTTGTCAAAACCCAGGGCTTTTTTGTAGCAGGAACTCCTTTGTATGTTAGGCCACACACCCCTAATGTAGCCAATCCTAATGAATTTCTGCTGTTGGGTGTGGCCTATTATGCTAATGAGTTCCTGCTGGGCGTGGCCAACTCGGGAGCCAGCCGGAACTCCGTTCCTGTGCGTTCCTGCCCAAAAATAGCCTTGATGCTAGGCATTATAAGTAGGGAGAACTGTGTGTATGCATATGTGGAGTAGATCACAGTGGCAATACATTCATTGGAATGTATTGTAGATCCTGTTATAGATCCTATGTACTTAGGGCTCTTTCCTTGATTATTTTTCTGGAACTCCTGATCTTTCAGGATAAACTGTATTCACATGAATTTGTGATTGTGTAGGCTCCAGTGTTCCCTCTAAGCTGAGTTAGTGTGAACTAGCTCACAGTTCTTTAGCCTTCAGCTCACGCATTTATGTCTTAGCTCAAGAAGGATGGCTCCAGAGCAAACTAATTTATGCAGTAGCCAAATGGCTCGCTCAAAACTTTAATGCCAGTAGCTCCCAAAGTAGAATTTTTGCTCACAAGATTCCACAGCTTAGAGGGAGCATTGGGGCTCTCTATGTACATTCCTGTGAATGAACTTCTTCCCACGTAGGAAGTTTGAAAAGAGCTCAAGAAGAGATCAGAGATAAGAAAATGTCACACACAGCTTTTTTTCTAGAATCTTCTGTTTGGAATGGCTGCTTCACAGTAAGACCAGCCCTATAGATTATAGATGAGGCCAGAAACCAACTTATTTGAAAGATTCTGTAAATACTCGGATAAGAGGCATGTGATATATCTTAAAAGCCTTGTTTCTGGAAGTTAGCTTAGGCTGGCAAGAGAAATTCCCATGATTAGATAAAACCGCGTCCTTGGGTTTTAAGTCAGTTCAGTTCTATTGATGTCAGTGGAGATAAATTTAAGGGCACTGTCTTAAATAGTTCCCGAAGCAGAGTTTCAGTCTGCAATCCATATTCCACCTACTCCCAGAAAAGAAAAATCAGTTTCGTGTAAGTTTTCCAGAAACTGAAATCAAAACTGGTGATACTTATCAGGAAGATGTTTTCCACATTTTCTCTCCACCTCCCACCATTTAAAAAACAAAACAAAACATGTGGTTACCTACAACCATTTCCCATTAGCCTAAAGGAGCATCCACCATGAACTACTCCTTACATAATTCAAAATAGTCCAGTGCTTAGTTCTCGTGGCCCTGGGAAATGCTGATCACCACTTTGGGGCCAGGAAGCAATTTTTTCCCAGGCCGGTTTGGCTGGATATCCTGGAGGTTTTTTGTCATCTTCTGGGCGTGGAACAGGGGTCACTGTGGCTGCGTGTGAGGGGGAGGTATTTGTGAATTTCCTGCATTGTGCCGGGGGTTGGACTAGATGACCCTGGAGGTCCCCTTCCAACTGTATGGTTCTATGAAAAGCACTTTTCACAGCTGCCTGAATATTACCTAAAATAACCAGGAGTCCTTGGGTGTGGTTTGGGATCACATCCAGAGGAATGAACAAACTCCCAAAGTATTTAGAATGGGAACCAAATGCCACTTGATAATTGTTGTGCACCTGTTACCTTGTGTGACTTGCGACCAGCGAGATGGCACTGAAGGAAGCTCTAACTTGGAGATCTCAGCACAAGGGAAGGGGGAAAGGCTGTCCTGGCAGTCTAAAAATGTATCTGTTGGTAGACTGAGTAAAACTTTGGTGATAAATTTTAATCGGTAGGGCTGAAATGGAAGAGCCGGTTTGGCTGTGGTGTGCTACGATCCAAAGTGCTTTGAGCTCTTCTTCTTCTATCATCATCATCATCATCATCATCATCATCATCATCATCATCATCATCATCATCATCATCATCATCATCTATTTTTACTAATCTTTCTGCCCATATCTGAAATGGACAAAAATAATTAATTCTGGAAACTTCTTTGCCTGGTTGCTTGGAATCTGTCTTTACTCATCATAGGTGATAATGTTATTTGCAGTTTTGAAACTTGCTAAAGAGGTTTCCTGCCTCCAGGATAAAAGATAACCAACATGCTTATAAGGGCACCTTCTTAGAAGAACTGGAACAGATACGGAAAACAACTAGAGGAGTGATCAAAATGAGTAGCTGTGTTAGTCTGTCTGTAGCAGCAGAAAAGAGCAAGAGTCCAGGAGCACCTTAAAGACCAACAAAATTTGTGGCAGGGGAGGAGCTTTCATGAGTCACTGCTCACTAGGCATCCCAAGTCCCCCCGGGGGGCGGGGAAACCCCCACCCCAGAGGCCCGTTCCCCGGCGCCGCCGGATCGGGCCCCGGGGGGAACTCCTCCCCGACGTGCGCGTAACCCGGAAGTGACCATAGAGTTTTCCCTTGTATGGACGTGGCCCCGCCCCCAGCGTGCCCGGCGTCATAACGTCACTTCCTGGTGACGTGTGTGTGTGCGCGCGCACGCACTCCGGGATCCACCCAGGAGTCCCCCGCCGCCAAGGTAAGTTCCACTTGGCAACCCTACTGCTCACTCCTTCAGATACAACCATGGGGATTTCTCTTGCCAGCCTAACCACAAAACCAAGATACAGCCTTCTGGTTTCCATTGCAGATTGCATGTAGTTTGCTTACAGGGTTTTGGTATATAGATTGTTTCGGGAGGGCAGCCATGTGGGTCTGCCGTAGAAGACCTTGATCCAAGGACAGTACTACCTCAGAGATCAAGAGGTTCAGAGTGTAAATTTTCAAGAGTCAAAACTCCCTTTGTCAGAGATATATAGATCATAGTCCTGTGGGTTTGGTAAGACAGCGGAGCAAATGCTAGATGCAGATTGGGCCTCAGTCTCCTTCGGATTTCTTGGTTGCACTCTCCCTTTTGCTTGACAATGGAGCCAAGGAATAGACACTCTTGAATGATTTAAATTTCCTTAACGTCAACCTTAAAATTGTAATTCCCCAGTAGTCATTACTTTATTTTGCCTCCTGGAAATTCTCCCCTTGGTTAAGGAGCAGCAGAAGCCATGGGTGGCTTTCTTTTTTCTATCCAACCCCCCCCCCTTAACCAGCCCAGGTCCTATAATTGCTTCTTTCAGCCAGGGTTGGTGGGTGAAACGGGTTACAATACTGATAGTGCCAAGCAGTCTTCCATCACTGGGTAGTTTGGAAGTAACAGAAGAGGCTGGACGAATATTTGTGAGAGGCTGAGACGAATATTTGTCAGAGATGCTTCGGGCTGGTCCTGCATTGGGCACGGGGTTGGACTAGATGGCCTGTATGGCCCCTCCCAACTCTATGATTCTACGATTCCATACTGCATCGCATGCATCCTGTTGGGGGAACTAATATCCAATTAAAAACTCCATGTAACTGGTCGTGTTGCCCTGACCTGTTAGCCCGATCTCACTAGTTCTCGAAAGCTAAACAGAGTCAGGCCTGGTCTGTACGTGGATGGGAGACCTCCAAGGAAGTCCAGGGTCAGTACACAGAGGCAGACCATGGCAAACCACCTGTTTGCTTCTTGCCTGGAAAATCCTATGGGGTTTTGCCATAAGTCGGCAGCAGCTTGATGATATTTTTCCACCACCGCCAACTGTCGGGTTGGAGAACGGCTTTTCTGCTTCTCCCACATTAAGCAGACTGCTGCCAAACGTTCAGAGTATATGACTTTACCTTGCCTGTGATTGAAGACGCCTGTTTGTCTCAGATAATTGATTAATCCGCCAGGAGTGTAGCTGTCGCTTTTTGGGTTGTGATCTTGTCGTTTCTTATAAGCCAAGGCACAGAGGGATTGTGGATCTGAGAGGGTTTTTTTAAAAAGCCGGGGGGGGGGGTATTGCAGGGAGGCAACCCTCCCCCCTCCCTATTTGGCTCCTGAACACATTTATTATGACCGTGAAATGAGCTGGGTGCATCACCCAGGGCTATAGTGAACACCATTTTAAAACGAGTTCTCCGGGTAACGTAACTGCTGCGCCAAGGAAAACGGAATTCCGCGACATGCACAAGTACTTAAAACTGAGCACTTTTATCTCTTTTAATAACATTTCCCCCCCTGATGAGCTTTGACTCTCAGAAGTATATCCCTCTAAAGTCTTGTTGGTCTGTAGGGTGCTACCAAACCCGAATCTAGCTGTGCTCCTGCAGACCAACACGGCTACGCTCCGAAGCGCATTTCCCCCTTGCAGTCTTCAGCTGTGTAGCATAACTCAGTGGTAAGGTGGGGCGAGAAAGTATGCAGGCCACCGAAGCACTGCCCCGACCCAACCTACGTAGTTGGAATGTTTGCACACGTTCCGCAGGGACGTGGCCTCACGCCACAGGGAAGCTGCTGCCGTGCCACTTGGTGTGCCGGTGTCTGGCTGGGACACTTGACAAGCGTGCAGGGGTCAAAGCAGGTGAAGAGTTTTATAAACCGAAGTATCTGCTCACCAACTTCCTGGTGTTTGTTTTGCAAGGTCTTTAAAGAATCTGGACGATTAAAGAAAAGTCCACTGTTTTTTTAAAAAACTGCTTTAATCAAACTGGGATTACTTACAAGCTTATCAGGGCAAGGAGGAGATCAGAAACGACAGACATACTTTCATGAAAGACATCTCACCCGCAGTTGCAGGAGAGTGACATGCATGTTGCAGACCTAATTCTCGCTAACAAGACAAGTAAGTCCGTAGCTGGGCTTGTTCTCTCAAGGGCAGTTCTCAGAAGAGCTCTCTCAGCCCCACCTACCTCACAGGGTGTCTGTTGTGGGGAGGGGAAGGGAAAGGGATGGTAAACCACTCTGAGACTCCTTCGGGTAGTGAAGGGCAGGGTATGAATCCAATCACCGCCTCCTCCTCAAAAAGGACATTCTCGGTGATGCCACTAAAGCTACGGAATTCCCTCCCCAGGGACACTAGTCTGTCTCCCCTCAACCATGGTCTTCTGCCAGTGGGTGAAAACGTCTTTTGTTTTGTTTGGCATTCCCTGACTGGCGTTCTTGCCCGTTTATGCTGTCATGTCTTTTTAACGGTTCACTGCCTTGAGGGGCCTAACTGGGTGGAAAGATAGACTAAAAATGTTATAAAAAAATAAGATTAGCTAGAACGCTCCCCAATACCTTGTTTTCTCTTGGGATAGGAAGGGACTGGCTTTGCCTATATCCATGAGGGTGCATTCCACCAGGTGAATTCCCACCTGCAATTTGGCTCAAGTGGTTAAGATGCTGAACTGCAGGCTGTGGAAGTAGTTCAGCAGTTCAAGACCCGCGTGTGCCGCATGACTGAGTGAGCTCCCGTCTCTAGTTCCAGCTCCTGCCAACCTAGCCGTTCGAAAGCAAGAAATTGCAAGTAGATAAATAGGTACCACTTCGGTGGGAAGGTAACAGCGTTCAGTGCGCCTTGGTGTTTAGTCATGCCGGCCACATGACCACGGAAACATCTTCGGACAGCGCTGGCTCTTCAGCTTGGAAATGGAGATGAGCACCGCAACCCTAGAGTCGGACTAGGGAAACCTTTACCTTTTTACTCCAGACACAATTTGATCACCTCTTCTGCTGTTTCTGTTAAGTAGGTTTTGGTTCAAGCCCAACCAGCCTGGCCAGTGTCCCACATAAACTCAGTAAATGCCTTGTATTTATTTACTCTTTGGGAAAATATCTGTGCCTATAACATGGCATTGCAATACACTGGGACTCTCAGATGTTTCCCTGCTTTGATTTTCAGCATGCAAATAGTGCTTGGGGAGGGGAGGGCGATATTGTCATGTTTCCCGCCTTCCCCAAACATTAATGAATGAGAATCTTCAGCCTTTAAGAACCCCGTCTGTGATTTCTCGTTTCTATTCTAACCATGTAAGTGAGGTCAGAGCCATGTTCCACTGACTTAAATGCCTTCTTGCCCCAACTCATGCTAGATAGTTCAGGCTTATTTCTCCTCCCAAGAGCGACTCCAGCCAACCAGAGATCACATACTGTTATGATGCTGTGCTACTATATTAGCCATTCATATTTGGCTATGTGCTGACACCCTGAGATTTGAGTGAAGCCAAGCTAGAGCACAGCTAAAGCATCCTCTTCACATGTGTGACCCTAGCCAGTCAAGGATCACAGGATGATCATACAAGAGTGCCTGTTGATACTGATGAAAATGTTTGCAGAACTCTTCCCACCCCCATTAGGTTAATCCCCTGCTACAGGCACACATGGGCTCCCTTGGTAGACAGGTCAGCGTAGGAAGGAGTCCCTGAGAGCCAGTTTGGTGTAGTGATTAAGTGTGCGGACTCTAATCTGGGAGAACCGGGTTTGATTCCCCACTCCTCCACTTGCACCTGCTGATGTGACCTTGGGTCAGTCACAAGCTCTGGCACAGCTGTCCTTGAAAAAGAGCAGTTTGTGTCAGAGCTCTCTCAGCCCCACCCACCTCACAGGGTGTCTGTTGTGGGGAGGGGAAAGGAAAGGAGTTTGTAAGCCGCTCTGAGACTCCAAGAGAAGGGCGGGGTATAAATCCAATCTCTTCTTCTTCTTGAAGACAGAAAGCTTGAAAACCACTGATATACCCAAAGAGTGATTGACACATGGAATTCACTGCCACAGAAGGTGGCGGCGGCTGCTGCAAGCATGGACAGCTTCAAGAGGGAATTAGATAAACATATGGAGCAGAGGTGGCTCAAGTGGTTAAGACGCTGAACTGCAGGCTGTGGAAGGTCGGTAGTTCAGCAGTTCGAGACCCGAGTGTGCCGCATGACGGAGTGAGCTCCCGTCTCTAGTTCCAGCTCCTGCCAACCTAGCAGTTCGAAAGCAAGAAATTGCAAGTAGATAAATAGGTACCAGTTCAGTGGGAAGGTAACAGCGTTCCCTGCATCTTGGTGTTTAGTCATGCCGGCCACATGACCACGGAAATGTCTTCGGACAGCACTGGCTCTTCGGCTTTGAAACGGAGATGAGCACCGCAACCCTAGAGTCGGATTTGACTGGCTTTTGAGCAAGGGAACCTTTACCTTTACTTTACTTTATGGAGCAGAGGTCCATCAGTGGCTATTAGCCACAAGGTATAGATAGAAACTCTCGGTGTGGGGCAAGTGATGCACTGTATTCTTGGTCCTTTGGGGGGGGGGGGACAGGGGAAGGGCTTATAGTGTCCTGGCCCCACTGGTGGACCTCCGAATGGCACCTGGTATTTTTGGTCACTGTGTGACAGAGTTTCGGACTGGATGGGCCATTGGCCTGATCCAACATTGGCTTCTCTTATGTTCTTATGTACCCAATCAGCTGTCCTGCTATAGCATTGTGGTTATGCTATCTTCTTGCCCCAATGCTTGCAAGTTTGAGACCTTCCCTCACCTCAAGGCCTCCACTCCTGTCTCTCTCATCTTTCCCCTTCCACTTGGCCTTATGAGCCTTTCCTAGACCGTCCAGCCACAAGTGTGTCCCGAGAGGGGCCTTTCCTGGCTCCTCCATGGCATCGTCATTGTTGGTGTTAAGGTAACCTGCTGTGGTTCTCTGGTCCTCTCTCCAGCAGCTGGGCCCAAAGTCTTTAACGCCGTGCATTGAAGCTTCACCTCCCGTTCTTTGTGCCCCGTTCCCCAGCAGTTCAGGCTTCTAGCCTAGAAACTGCAGTCTCACTTCCCTCTCTCGCATCTCCTGCGTTTGTTCGGTTCATACGGCGCCCTTTGTGGAATTTTCGTGTGCCTTGGCGAACGTTCAGATCGGATAGACTCACAAGCCTGCATTGTAGTCCGCGTTGGGATCAGGAGGAGATTAGAAATGAAAATGTTGCCGCTTGTTTCTTTTTTGTTTTCCTCTTTAAATAATCCTCGCAAGTATTGCCTCCTTTCTGGCAATTAGGGTCAAAGGTATAATACAACCCAATTTCCTGCTGCGTGGGAAGCAAGCGGCAGCCTCCTGTGCCTGCGGCTGTCTGCGCTAATCAACTGCCGCCCTGGAAATTACCTTGATTTTCACTGAGCACCATTGATGATCAACACAACTTTTTTAAAAAGAAATTGACACTGTAGATTTGGTGTGGCGTCATTCTGGAACTGGAGCTGCTTGAGCCAATAGAGAGGAACTTGTTTTGCATTCAGTACTCAAAAAAGGGGCCACGGTGGCTCAGGGGTTATGACGCTAAGTTGCAGACCGGAAGGTCTGTAGCTCGGCAGGTCGAGACCCGAGTGTGCCGCATGACGGAGTGAGCTCCCGTCTCTGGCCCCAGCTCCTGCCAACCTAGCAGTTCAAAAGCAAGAAATTGCAAGTAGATAAATAGGTACCGCTTCGGTGGGAAGGTGACAGCATTCTGTGCACCTCGGCGTTTAGTCATGCCGGCCACATGACCACAGAGAAGTCTTTGGACAGTGCTGGCTCTTTGGCTTGGAAACGGAGATGAGCACCACCCCTTATAGTCAGATTTGACCGGCTTTTGAGCAAGGGAAACCTTTTTTACGCAATAAAGCATCCTTTTTCTGTACACGAATCAAGATTTTTTTTAAAAGTGTATGTATTCAAAAGGCAAGGAAAAGACATTGAAATAGTGCCAGAATATATTGTCCCTTTGTCAGAAACCCAGCCCTGACCTGGATGGCCCAGGCTAGCCCGATCTTGCCAGGTCTCAGAAACTAACTGGCCTTGGATGGGAGACCTCCAAGGAATACCGGGGTCACTACGCAGAGGCAGGCAATGGCAAACCACCTCTGAACGTCTCTTGCCTTGAAAACCTTCCAGCTCGGCTGCAACTTAACAACACTTTACATATACACAAACTCGTTCCTTTTAAACATTAGAAAATACAGGCCAAATCTCTTTAATAAGAAGTTTTAAAACATTTCTATCACATATATAGGATATATATTTTGCCATTCCTCTACGGAGCTCTGGGTGGCATAAATGATTGGGGGGGGGCTGTGGCTCACTGACAGAGCATCTGCTTGGCATGCAGAAGGTCCCAGGTTCAATTCCCAGCATCTCCAGTTAAAAGGATCAGGTAGGAGGTGATGTGAAAGACCTCAGCCTGAGACTCTGAAGAGAAGAAGAAGAATAGATTGGATTGATACCCCGCCCTTCACTCGGAGTCTCAGAGCGGCTTACAAACTGCTTTTCCTTTCCCTCCCCACAACAGACACCCTGGTGAGGTAGGTAGGGCTGAGAGAGCTCTTTTGAGGACTGCTCTTGAGAGAACAGCTCTGAAAGAACTCTTGACTGACCCAAGGTCACACCAGCAGGTGCAAGCGGAGGAGTGGGGAATCAAACCCGGTTCTCCCAGGTTAGAGTCCGCGCATTTAACCACTACACCGGAGAGCCACTGCCGGTCTGAGCAGACAATACTGACTTTGATGGACCGAGGGTCTGATTCAGGATAAGGCAGCTTCATGTGTGGTCTCCCTCCCCTCTTCATTTTATTCTTACGAAAACTCTGTGGGATGGGCCTGGAGGTGGCTGGCCTAAAGTGAGTTTCTCAACACAGTGGGGGATTGGAACTCAGATCTCCCATATTTTAGTCCAGCATGCTAACCACCAATGTTCCCTCTAAGCTGTGGAGTCTTGTGAGCAAAAATCCTACTTTGTGAGCTACAGGCATTAAAGTTGTGAGCCAGCCATTTGGCGACTGCACAAATCAGTTTGCTTTGAGGCCATCCTTCCTGAGCTAAGGCAAAAATCTGTGAGCCGGAGGCTAAAAAACTATGAGCTAGCTCACACCAACTCAGCTTAGAGGGAACACTGCTAACCACTGCTCTAAACTACCAATTTGTAGGTGGTCTTGGGGTACAGTGTATTAGAAATCTCCAACTACTGCTATAGAACCAAAAAGCACTTTGTTCAGATTCTGCAGAGCGGCTGCCCACTGAAAAATCCAGCCGCTGATAATAGACAATTTGTTTACCAAACAAGGATTGTAATTGAAATGGTCTTTTTTGCGTTAATGAAAATACAGAATGGCTTTCCAAAATAGAACAGGTGCTCTAATTCAATTATCTGAGAACATCACAGGTTTGGGGTTGTTTTTTTTTTTTTTTAATCTCTTTTAAACCGCTCGGTGAAACCTGGAAAGGACAGCAGAGTAAAACTGGCCTTCCTTTACCAGAACCCATAGATGTGCTTCTAGGTGAGAGAGCCAGTTTTGTGTAGCGGTTAAGAGCGGCGGACTCTAATCTGGAGAACCGGGTTCGATTCCCCACTCCTCCACTTGAAGCCAGCTGGGTGACCTTGGGTCAGTCACAGTTCTCTCAGCCCCAAAAATAAACCTAAAGGTAAAGGTTCCCTTGCTCAAAAGCCAGTCGAATCCGACTCTAGGGTTGCGGTGCTCATCTCCGTTTCAAAGCCGAAGAGCCGGTGCTGTCCGAAGACGTTTCCATGGTCATGTGGCCGGCATGACTAAACACCAAGGCTCACGGAACGCTGTTACCTTTCCACCGAAGCGGTACCTATTTACCTACTTGCAATTTCTTGCTTTCGAACTGCTAGGTTGGCAGGAGCTGGAACTGGAGACGGGAGCTCACTCTGTCTTGCGGCACACTCGGGGCTCGAACTGCTGAACTACTGACCTTCCACAGCCTGCAGTTCAGCGCCTTAACCACTTGAGCCACCGCAGCTCAATATACCTAGCTTGCCACCAAAAGAGCTAGAGTTTCAGGCTCCAAGCCAATCTTCGGCTCTCCTGGCTATCCTACACCCCCTGCCATACGATTGTTGTTCTTATTACTTCTAGCTGGTGGCCGCCATCTCCTGGTACCTTCCTTTGCTGCTATTTCACAGGGAGTCTGTTCTTTTCCAGGTGCTGGGGGAGAACGAGAAGCACTGGAAGCCTGTCCTGGTTGTCCTGACTGAGAAGGACCTTTTGATGTATGAGAACATGCCCCGGATCAAGGAGGCCTGGTTCAGCCCTCTGCATTCCTATCCTCTGCTGGCCACCAGGTACCTTTCCACGTCCTTAGTGGACACTTCCTCGGCTGCTGAGGGCAACGGAGCCCAGAGATTGCATCTGTATATAACAGCTCGTGGCCGCGACTGTTTAAGGGCCGGCCATCAGGATATGCTGAGGTGGGGTAGCTGTGGGGGCCCAGGGCTTCTGACGGGGCCCACCTTCACCGCTCCACTGCCTGCAGTGCCACCACCCCCTGGGGTGGTGGCAGTGCACGCATGCCACCCATTGGTCTTCCCTTCCCCCATCTGCTTACGAGTGCTCCACCACCCGTGTTCCCTGCCATATGCACTGCCCAGCATTGCTGGGGAAGGATGTGCAGATCCTAGAATCACAGAGTTGGAAGGGGCCGTGCAGGCCATCTAGTCCAACCTGCTGCTCCATGCAGGGTCAGCCTAGAACATCCCTGACAAGTGCTTAAAGACCGCCAGCGAAGGGGAGCTCACCACCTCCCTAGGCAGCTGATGGTGCAGGATACTGGTGCTTTTAGGAGTCAGAGGAATGGTGCTCCCAGCCACGCGCCGCCTGGTGCCAGTGAGGAATGGCCGTGTGAGCAGCAGCTGTAAGCACAGGTGGAGGGAGGGCTTTGTGAGTAGGTAAAGGAAGGACATACAGGTGGGTGGCGGGAAGAGAGGTGCAAACAAGGGGACCCAGTGGTGGGCAGAGGACGGGGGGGGGGCTGGGGCCTGCCTGGTTCACACATTCAGGTAGAATAAGACAAAGTAATTTTACAAAGGTAGACTGGGCTGGCCCACTTCAGGCTGCTTGTGGTGGATCCTGGCTTTGAATGTTCCTGACAGTTAAAAACTCCATGCAAATAAAAAAAAAACAGCATGGCAGTGAGAAAGGGGTCTTACCTTCTCTGCTTGCTCGCTCTATTTTTTTTTATTTTAATTGCTGACGAGTATTCCAAAATGTGATCCTCCCCCGTGTTTCCCGTGAAGTGGCGCCTGGCCTCTTCGTTCCCCTGTAAGGTTGCCAGACTCCAGGTGGACTTAAGGACCAATATCCAGACTACAGAGATCAATTCCCCTGGAGAAAATGGTAACGGTAAAATAGTAAAGGTAAAGGTTCCCTTGCTTGAAAGCCAGTCGAGTCCGACTCTAGGGTTGCGGTGCTCATCTCCGTTTCAAAGCCGAAGAGCCAGCGCTGTCCGAAGACGTTTCCGTGGTCATGTGGCCAGCATGACTAAACACCAAGGCACACGGAACGCTGTTACCTTCCCACCGAAGTGGTACCTATTTACCTACTTGCAATTTCTTGCTTTCGAACTGCTAGGTTGGCAGGAGCTGGAACTGGAGACGGGAGCTCACTCCGTCATGCGGCACACATGGGTCTCAAACTGCTGAACTACTGACCTTCCACAGCCTGCAGTTCAGTGTCTTAACCACTTGAGCCACCGCAGCTCCAATAATTATGTTAGTCAAGTTAAAAACATTAAATATTAAGAGACATACAAAAATATATATGTTTGTTGCAAAATGAATAAAAAAACAGATATTGGCCCTGTTGATAGTCTCAATTAAGAATCAAATTGTACAGTGACAACCAAAAATGACCATTATCAACCCTGACCCATGTGCGTTTCGGCCCACTGGCCTTCCTCAGTGGTCAATCAAATGATATCACAGAATGGCTCCTGACATTACAATCCAACAGTCTTTGCTTATAAACGTTGACGATGATTGTCTGTGACCAACGGCACGGATATTTATCAGAGGCCACATTCTCGATAGTTTGCTGCCATGGTCAGGTGCATTTTCCTATAGTAATGGTTCAATTGAGTACCTTTCTCACTTAGTCAGAAAAATTCGATGCAACCAGGACAGAGGTCATTTCGGGGGGGAACGCGGGGGAACGCAGTTCCCCCGGGTGAGGTACGGGGGGCGGGGCACATGACGAAGCCCCGCCCCCTGCTTCCGGCCCTCATTCAGCCAGGAGGAGGCAGAAGAGGGAGGGTAAGTTTCTTCCTCCCTGCCTCTCCCCACCCCTGCCTGCCTGGGGCCAGGGAGGGCCTTTGCGGGGCTTCCTTGCACTCCCGCCGGCCTTGCAGGTCCACCGCTGGGCCCCTCATGGGGCTCGGCAGTGGAGCTGCAAGGCCGGCAGCCGGGACCGTTGGGGGTGGGGTGTGTGGCCTTATGACACATTTCCGGTGATGTCAGGGGGTGTGGCATATGCTAATGAGTTATGCTAATGAGTTCCCCTAGCTCTTTTTCTACGAAATGACCCCTGAACCAGGAGCCAACAGTGATGTAATAGTGGACTTTCAAGCCTCACCTGAAGGCTGGCAATGCTAATTTTAACACAGGGATGCATTAAAAGATGTGGCTGTCCTCACTTGCCATTTTACAGCCTGTTTGAGGACCTCATTCGTTGGCTGGGCCTCAGCACAGCCTTTACTTTCCAAGAGTGCCGTGACCCTGAGTGTTACCCTGACCTTCAAAAGCATTCCTAATACTGGATCCTCCTGTATGGTTCTCGTTTTATCTGAAAGGTTCCGCTTCACCCAGAGACGCTTGTCTGTCATCAGGAAGCGATTTCTCCTGGGGGAGGGGGAGGGAACACTGGAAGACTGTCAGAGGGAGAAACAGAAGAACAGAGTCAGAGCGGGATGGGACAGGAAAGGGAGTTTACCCAGCGCCACAAAGAGCTGATTTGTTGAGTGCCCTTCAAAAATAATTGGCTCGCTTCTTAGTCCTCTCTCCACTGGGGACCCAAAGCAGCTAACACTGAAGGAAGGAAACACAACAGAGGCAAACAGAAGTATAGCTCAATGCCAGGCAGGTCTTATCTTCCACCTTCCAGCTCCAGGGTATGACCCTCCCCCCAGGCTAAGAGCCACAAGGCAAGAGACCCTTGACTCTTTAGCTTGCGCCCGAGGCCTTGTGCCTCCGGGCACGCCCTAGGCCTCAAGTACCTTTGAGCAAAGAAGAGAACAAACTCCGCAAGATGTTATGCAGTTGCCGCTGTCCACACGGCTGACAGGATCTTCCGCAGTACCTCCCCTGAGGTAACTTGACTTTTAGCTCATCTTCTTGGAATACTGAATAGAGATGTGAAGGCCCGGGAAAAAAACGGAAAAATTCAGGGGGGAAATGTTTTTTCCCCGTTTTTTTCCTGAAGCCGTTTTTTGTTTTTTTCCGAAAAACTGGAAAAATTGAAAAAAGGAAAAAAATTGATTATGGAACGTTTTATTTTAACATGATGAATAAAATATTTTAAGACAAGATGTTCAAATATTTTCCAAATCATTTCTAATATATATGGTATCAGATTGATCTAATTTCTGTGCACTGAGGACAAGCAAGTCCTAGGTTACAAACTGAACTCTCCAATGCAAGAACAAGATGCATTTCTTCCTTTAGGAGGTGCTATTGTCACGAGAAAAGAAAAAGGTTTCAGTTTTGTTTTTGCATGTGGGCGGGTATTCTGTTTGTAATAACTGTTTGGATACACTATATTTTTAATATGCTAGTTGTGATAATTTCATGCCAAGTAAAAATGTCCGTAGTCATATTTTATGTTCCTAAAGTAACAGAATGACTTTCAATCTAGAAAAGACAAAAGAAGTGCTAATGTAGCAATTTTTTTCAATTTTTCCGAAAATTTCCGCTTCAAAATTTCCGGAAATTTTACATCTCTAATACTGAAGAGACATATGAAATTCTGAGCCGTGGTGGTTCAGAAGGCAGGACGCCGTCCCCTCCTTCAGTTTCCCACACAGCTGTGCAGTTTGCTGGGAGGCCTTTAGCTGGTCACTCTCTCGGCCTGAACGACCTCACAGAGCTGTTGTAAGGGGGGGGGGGAGTTGCTAATCACATACACTGGCTTGAGCAGGGGAAGGATGAGAAAATAACTTATCTGTTTAAATTTATTTAAAAGATTTTAATGCCACCTTTCCACCTAACCAGGGATTCCTAAGGCGGCGCACATTGGAACTTTAAAGCATTTGAACAATTAAAAACTATTCAAATGATAAAATTGAAACACAAAAAGCAATACCAATACCAGAATCGGGAAAGAGGGCCAATAGTGGTTATTGGGGGTAGGCCAAATGTAACAAAGAAGGCTTCACCTAGAAGATTCTGGGCTTTAGAGATCAATAATGTTGCATGGGTCAAGCTACCTCAAATAAAATATGAACAAAATATTTATTATACTGTTAGGCTTCCCAAGTCCCCCCGCCCCAGAGGCCCATTCCCCGCCGCCGGCAGATCAGGCCCCGGGGGGAACCCCACCCCGACGTGCACATCACCCGGAAGTGACGCGACCATGCCGGGCACGCTGGGGGCGGGGCCACGGTCATCCGAGGGAAAACTCTATGGTTTTCCCTCGGATGGTCGTGGCCCCGCCCCCAGCGTGCCCGGCGTCCTAACGTCACTTCTGGCGCGCGCACTAGTCGCTGGACGGGAGTCCCCCGTCGCGGCGATTTTTCAACTTGGCAACCCTATATACGGTATATAAAATGGCAAAGATTAAAAGCAAAAGGTCTGCATGACTATCAGACTGCATAGAATATCAACATGAGCTTTACCTAAGCTGTAGTGATTTCACATACACAGTTTTTGAATATCTCAAATGACCAACAAGACCGTACGTGTATCGGCCTCTCGGGCCTTCCTTAGTGGTCAATAATACATAGTTTTTCAACCAGACACACATTCAGAAGTTAATATATAAATCCAGACCAGAAGTTGCTTTCTCATCTGTCGTGTGGTTGCTGAAAGTTTATAAAGCAGGCCATGGATCCTTCCTCATGGCAACTGCACTCACGCAGCAAAATCTTCAACGATATAACAATCTGGTATAAAATTTCCAGTGTCTCTGGATGTGTCTGTCATCGAGAGATCAATACCAGCACCTCGAATTGAGCCTGGGAGCAAATTGGAAGCCAGTGTAGATGGAGCAAGAAAACTGGAGTGACATGATCCCTGTGACCTACTCCAGTCAATACTCTGGCCGCAGCTTTCTGTACCAGCTGCAGCTTTTGAACAGTCTTCAAGGGTGGCCCTACATAAAACGGATTGGTGGTGGTGGAAAGTGCCATCAAGTCACAGCTGACGTATGGCGACCCCGTAGGGTTTTCAAGGCAAGAGCCGTACAGAAGTGGTTTGCCATTGCCTGCCCCCTGCTTAACTTCTGAGATCGGACAAGATTGGGGCTTTAGAGCACATTGCAGCAGTCTAATCTAGATGTTACCAGGGCATGTACCACAGTGGCTTAACTTAATTAAAAATGACTTCTCTAACACTACCCAGTGAGAACCACTTCACTATATGCGGTACTATGGGTACATTGAGGGTCGGTGGGTGTGGACTGCACCAGTAGTCTATCTAATCCAGCCAACCAGATACCCCTGGAGGGCCTACAAGCAAGGGCACAGGGGCCAAACTCCACCTTTCTGTTCTCCCACGACAAGCCAGTATTCAGAGGCACACACCGTCTTCGAAAATGGAGGCTCCATTTAGCCGTGGTGGCTACAAGCCTTGGATGGCCCTATTCTCCACGAGCGTGCCCAATCACCTGAGTTAACATGCAAACCGCTGGCTCCAAACACACATCAGAATTCATCTCTGACCTCCAGCCAATTGCGATGTCGTGCTGTGTGGGTGCCTGCCCCATTTATCTGGAGGTGCGTGTCACCTCCTTTGTGTTTTTCACAGTAAACACCCGAAGGCGCCCCTGCAATGCTGCGTAAAACACGAAAGCGGTTCTTGTGTTCACCAGATCTGACCCAATGCTGCACTTTTGCACTATGCCAGGGGTGGGCAAACTTGCTTCCCCCCCCCATTTTTTTATTATCAGGATATCACATCATTCCAACATTATAACTTACTTAATACTTTTATACCCTTTTCCCTGCTCCCTCCCCCCACTTTACTATTGGCTTCCCGCAGTGCTCCCACCTCCCTTCCTTATTCTAGATTTTCTAAATTTCTTTTTCTTATCCCACTTCTAAACTTAATCTTACTCGGTAACATTCACATAAACTGTTATTTCTATGTATCAACCATTTTGGAATTTTTACATTCTTAATAATTGTCAAAACCATATAAAGTGTTCCTCACGTCCCAATACTTTCCCAAATATTTCTTAAAGTCCTTCCAATCTTCAAAGAATTCTTCTGCTTCTTGATTATTAAGTTTTCTAGTCAATTTATCCATTTCAACCATAAAAAGTAACTTTTTAATCCATTCCCAAATCTCAGGAGTCTTTTCTTGCTTCCAACATTGAGCATATGTTATTCTAGCTGTTGTGATCAGGTACCACATCAAAGTCCTCTTTTTTATGGGGTGGCCAAACTTGCTTGATGTAAGAGCCACATAGAATAAATGCCAGATGTTTGAGAGCCGCAAGACCCGAACAGATATTACACGTTTTACTGGTAAATATGCAAATTTGCTTTTATTAACATTAAACGAGACTGCCAAAAATAATAACACAAGCGGTAAAAGCAGGTACTGATCATGATATGTATTTGTCCAATGATACTTGTTTGCGAATGACATTTAGCTTCCCCGGCCGCCCTGCCGGGAGCCGCACAATAGGTGTGAAAGAGCCATGCGCGGCTCCCAAGCCAGAGTTTGGCCACCCCTGTACTACACCAACGCTTAGATCAAGATCTACAGAAATCTGTGATATCTTACTATTTGCATAGGGCCAAGTCCCTCACCAAAGCTCTGGACAAGCCGCATTGCAGCACAATTTAAGATAGGCGCACCCTGTTGCCTGTTGAATGACAAATACAACACAGACCGGTCATATGAGGTTTCGAGGACTTGCCAGGCTTTCACCCCCCCCCCACACACACCAGGTGTCTGAGGACCCTTGCTCATGTTACTGACGAAAGCCAGCCGGGCACAGGGCGATAACTGCCGGGCTGTCACTCGGCAAAGCATTTCTCGCATAGCAGGAGGGGGACGGATGGGGAGATGTGGGGACTGAGCGGTAGCGTTGAGTAACCTTCCACCACACACACACACACACAGAGGATTCCTGGGCTGTGACGAAGTAGCACAAGGGTTCTTGAGTGTGAAGGGAGCAGGGGAGAAAAGTCTGGAAGCTGTTAATGGCCTCAGAGCCGGTTTTTGCAAGGGTGTGTGGCGGGAGCTCCCCGGTGCCTCGCGCCAGTTTGGGTAGGCAGGCCAGGAGGGTTATCCGAGGACAACGAGCTGGGAATAACAAGCTCCCGAAACTGTGGCTGTCAAGCCACAGACACTTACCTGTTTGCATCAGAGAGAGAGCTGAGCAAGATAGGGAGAGCGTGCGCACACTCTGGACAATGTGCTCATCTCTTCCGTGTGCACCAACGCCTCCTTTAAGGGATTTTTCCTGCAGAGAGAAATCGTGGCAGAATCCGACAGCAACAGGACCATTTAGTAGTTGCGTATTGGAACTTCCCAGGATGGAGCTCCCAGTTTCTCCGCAGGGTTCAGAAGGCCTTCCCATAGAGTCTGTGTTGGCTTTTGAGAGGGAACCCTCCCGTCTACCCAGAATTCCTCGGGAGCATCTGCTTTGCACGCAGGAGGCCCCAGCCTTAATCCATGGCATCTCCTGCTAAGATCTCAGGCAGCAGGTGATGGGACAGACCTTTCTCTGCTTGAGCCCTGGAAAGCTCCTGCCCGTCAGAAGAGGCAGTACTTGAGCTAGAAGGAACAAGTGCCTGAACCTGTAAGGCAGGGTTCCCTCTAAGCTGAGTTAGTGTGAGCTAGCTCAACAGTTTTTTAGCCTTCGGACCACACATCTTTGTCTTCGCTCAGGAAGGAGGGCTCCAGAGACGACTAATTTATGGAGCAGCCAAATCGCTCGCTCACAACTTTAATGCCAGTAGCTCACAAAGTAGAATTTGTGCTCACAAGACTCCACAGCTTAGAGGGAGCATTGGTTATGAGCAGTGTTCCCTCTAAGCTGAGTTAGTGTGAGGTAGCTCACAGTTTTTCAGCCTCCGGCTCACACATTTTTTGTCTTAGCTCAGGAAGGAGGGCTCCAGAGACGACTAATTTATGGAGCAGCCAAATCGCTCGCTCACAACTTTAATGCCAGTAGCTCACAAAGTAGAATTTTTGCTCACAAGACCCCACAGCTTAGCGGGAGCATTGGTTATGAGGCAGAGGCAGGCAATGGCAAACCACCTCTGAAACGCCTCTTGCCTTTAAAAACAAGTCTAGCTTGCCAACTAGTGGTGCATAACACTAAAAGAGCTAGAACTTCTGGCTGCCAGACAAGATGGTTAGACAGTGGTATCAATGCAGCGAACATGAAGTTGAGCAAACTCCGGAGGACGACGGAGGACAGAAGGGCCTGGCGTGATGTGGTCCATGGGGTCGCGAAGAGTCAGACTCGACTGTGTGACTGAACAACAACGACAAATCACTTCCTCACAACTTTAATGCCAGTAGCTCACAAAGTAGAATTTTTGCACACAAGACTCCACAGCTTAGAGGGAGCATTGGTTCTGACCTCCCTTTCCTCTCTCCTCTTGAACGAAATGCTGTTTATCTGCATCCTAGATGGTGTCTTGATAATGCAGTAGGGTTACGTGAACACCGTTGGGTAAGGATGTCAAGGGTTTGGTTTGGTTTCACTTCTGCATGTGCCGTGGAATTGTGTGGTCACTTGGGTGAGGTTGGCATGTCTGGATGGGTTTAGCTCTTTCCAGCTGTGTCACTAAACTGCAATTCCGTCAGTTTTAGTGCAGGCCAAAGCCAGCCATTTTAAATCATAATAATTCACCCGTCTGATTGAATGAAAAGGTTTTTTTAATCGGGGGGGGGGATATAAAATCTTGGGTTTTTTTTGTTTTTGTCTAAAGTTCAAATCAGTTAATCCTAAAAGAAATCGACTCTTCCTGTTCCCTGGAAGGCCAGATAATGAAACTGAAGCTCAAATACTTTGGCCACCCAATGAGAAGGGAGCACTCACTGGAGAGGACCCTGATGCTGGGAAAGATTGAAGGTCAAAGAAGACAGGGACAGCAAAGGATGAGATGGTTAGACAGTGTCATAGATGCAACGAACATGAAGCTGAGCAAACTTCAGAGGACGGCGGAAGACAGGAGGGCCTGGCGTGATCTGGTCCATGGGGTCGCAAAGAGTCGGACTCGACTGTGCGACTGAACAACATAAAAGTTCTTTGCATTTTTTGGGGCCAGAAATGTTCGCAATGTACTAGAAAGGCTAGGGTGCTAGATGGCAAGCACGTTTCATGAACATATTTCGGATCTCTGGGGAGCTGAAGAACATGCAGTCCACAAATATCTGCGTATTTTTAGCATCCTGACCAAAAGTGAAGATTGTTTCTGATGAGTGGCTCTCCTGCGCCCTCTGCTGTCATACACAGGTTATAGTAGGCACGCTTGAGTCTGTCTAAAGGGGCACTAGGTAGCCCAATCTTGTCAGATCTCAGCAGTCAAGCAGGGTCGGCCCTGGCTAGTATTTGGATGGGAGACCTTCAAGGGATACCAGAGTCACTATACAGAGGCAGGCAGTGGAAAACCACCTCTGAACGCCTCTTCCCTTGAAAACCCTACGAGGTCCGGTCACCATAAATCGGCCGAAACTGGATGGCCCTTTTCACCATCACCCGAGGGACACGCCTGTCCTTTTTCACTCCACCCCAACAGATCTCTGTACTGCAGTCGTTGCTCAGCGACCTTCGAACAGTGTTGTTTTCACTGAATGAAGGGGGGGGGGGAATCAACCCTACACAGATGCTTGTGGTTTTCTGTAAAGCTGTTAAACCCATGTGCAAGCACTCATTGTTGCTGTTTCTCCATTCTCTGAATGCAAAAGACAACGTTCTTTTCATTGAATTGGCAAGTTTGAGTCATGACGGAAACATAATCCCAGATGCCTCTTATAAATACGGGGGGACCCTGTAGAGAAGGTAGAGCCCTCCATTCCCGACAGCTTATTATTTACAGGGAAAAAATTAGGAAAAGGAGCCCCAGCCAAGAAGCTTGACGGCTGCCTTCCATTTGATCTTTTGCATTGCTTTGTGGTGGGGATTAAAGCGTCTGGAAGACTTGGTTGCCCTTTAAGGAAAGCGTCCTAAATTCGACAAAGTTCTGCCGTTAAAACCATAGCCGAGTCATGGTTTAGAG
>NW_015166451.1:374412-408638 GCF_001447785.1 Gekko japonicus | reverse complement strand
TAGCAAATCCCTGAGGAGTACACGCGTATGACACCCTTGTCTATTGTGTTGACGCACTAAAAGGCCTTCATTAAAACATGAATTGTATATTTAGAAATGCAGTGCGTAAAGTGAGTCTGCGGTCACACACACACACTGAATAAGCCACTTTCAGTGCACTTTCCAACTGGATTTTGCCAGTTCACACAGTAAACTCGAGTTGGAAAGTGCACTGAAGTGGATTATTTCGTCTGTGTGAGAGTGCAGCCTAAGTTGTCTTGGGAGGTTGCCGATGAAAATCAGTAGGAGAGGCATCACTGCCAGATCCAGAAGCCCCATTCTGTGCAGAGGATTCTGGGACACATTCTGGGTCATGCATTTTCTTCCTGGAAGTGCCATCAGTCTTAAAACACACCTAGCCAGGGCCGGCTCACTCACTAGGTGAACTAGGCAATCGCCTAGAGCGGGCCAGCCCTTAGGGGTGCCAAACTGCACCTGGCCCCGTACTCTGAGTTTCTTGATTATTTGTGTTTTTCATTCTTCCTAAAATGCATTTATTTTTGAAAATGGCAGACGCGGGGGGGGGGGCGCCAGAAGGGATCCACGCCTAGGGTGCAAAATAAGCTGGGGCCGGCCCTGCACCTAGCACCCCCTGCAACTATACGCTGCAGGTGAAGATTAGTAGCGGGAGGGCAGCACATCCTTTGGAGAAACCCCGTGCTCTAGTCTTTCCTCATAATTTTGGAACCCCAGTAGACACCCCCAAGAAACCGCCACCACTCCTGGGAAGGCTGTTTGAAAACTACTAGGTACATCGGTCCCTAGAAAGCCTGTAAGGTTTAGTTGTACCCTGAATTGACTGAATTGTTGATGGGGCCTTCTGCAAGCCCAGACTTGGGTGATGGAGAGCCGCTGTCCTGGCAGCATTCCCCCTTGCACCCGGGGGAGTCTGCATTCTGAACTGGAGCTTCATCTCACGTACCCGGGTATACTCTGATGGGCCACATGGAAGCTTTGTTGAAGGGTCTTTTTGAGAAGGGAATAGAATAAAGTCTCGTATCTCTTATATCCTACCACATGCTCCGTCTTTTGCTTCCGGGTTGGCTGCTGGGGCCCAGATGGGACCTCTCTAGGAGGAAGAGTTGGCCCAGGGACTGCGTAATTGCCGACCACCAGAATAAACAAACCTGGACTCAGAGCCACTTCTGCCTTCTCCTTTTTCAGCCCTTCCTGCTTTCATTCATTCATCTCGGAGGATCTCCCCACCCCCACCCCGCCGTCAGACAGTTTACTGCTTCTTGTTTCTGTTTCTTGTCTTCAGGTTAGTGCATTCAGGTCCGGTGAAGAGCTCTCCGCAGCCTGGGACAGATGTCTCCTTCGCCACTCGCACAGGAACGCGGCAAGGGATCGAGACCCACCTCTTTAGGACGGAGACGAGCAGGGACCTGTCTCTGTGGACCCGCAGCATAGTTCAGGGCTGCCACAATGCAGCGGAGCTGACCACGGAAATCGCAACCGGTGAGTCAAAAACCCAGAGAGACTCTGGCAGAGCTCTTCAGCTGCTACTCCCAAGGGAGAGCGGCGGGCACGAGCGCTTTGTCTCTGTTCCTGCTTCTCTTGAGTTCAGTCACCAGTTTCAAAAGCACTGGCTTTTCATCAGCATTCACAAGAACCGGTGGAGCAAGGCCAAAGAACGGCATTGCCCAAGGGGGAGAGGGAAAACAATCACAGAATGACAACAAACCAACAAGATCAACTAAAAGCCCGAGAAAATAAAAAAACGATTGAACCCAGTGCCTGAAACTAAAGATGCTCAGGCAAGCAAAGAGTGTTCTATAAAGGAGCCACTGCAAAACAGGCCTGCTCTCTGGAAGCCCCCCCCCTTTGAGCCAGTTTAGTGGTGTGGTTAAGAGCAGCAGACTCTAATCTAGAGTACCGAGTTTGATTCCCTACTCCTCCACATGCAGCCGGCTGGTTGGCCTTGGGCCAGTCACAAGTTCTCTCAGAGCTGTTCCCTCAAGGACAGTTCTCTCAGAGCTCTCTCAGCCCCACCTACCTCACAGGGTGTCTGTTGTGGGGAGGGGAAGGGAAAGGATATTGTAAATTGCTCCGAGACTCCAAATGAAGGGCAGGGTATAAATCCAATCTCCTCTTCTTCTTCCTTTCCTAACTGATTGGCCTGGATTATCTGAGCCCGGCAGGGTTAGGTATGGAGTTCACGTGAGGGCCTGGAGTGTAACAAGCAAGAGGCAGGCTCAGGCAGAGGTCCCCAGCCCTTTCCAGCTTGTAGGCACCTTTGGGATTCCGACACAGGGCAGCAGGCCCAGTCACAAAATGGCTGCCACAGGCAGTGGAGCCAACCACATAATACCAGGGAGTGAGGTAATATAGAACTCTGATAAGCTGCTGTTCAACATCTCAGGCACAGGCTCTGTTTAGCAGGATGCCTTTTAAACTGCGCAGCCAATCAGAAGCCCTGCTGGGCAAAAATCCCATCTAGTCCCACCCACTTCCTGAAAGGCGCCAGGAAAGGTGTCGGCAAGTGCCCAGGCGCCATGTCAGGGATCCCTGCTCTATGGAGAGTTGGGGGTTAAGTGAAGAAACCCGTCTGAAAGTGGAAGATTTGAGAGTGCAGGCAGGCAAGCTGGCAGCTTGAAGAGGGGCGAGTTGTGAAATGGAGCAGCAGCAGGAGCGACACCAGAAACAAGACCGGAAAGCTGTAGTGAAACCCGAAGTTGGGTCTTGGCCAGGCAAAGATCTAGGCTTGGCCTGGTAATAGCCAAGGCAAATGGGGAGGAATCAATTTTGCATGCACTTGTGTATGTCTCTGTGTGTGTGTGGCAGGAAGACAATACAGCCCCCTTCCTTTTCCACTTCGTAGCTCTGAGTGCCTCACCAGGACATGGAGAGGCTCAGTTCATTTCCCAGCTGCTCCTGCTTTGGCACTGAGATGTGTTGCTGGGCCCAAGACGGATTCTTTGTTCATCATGACCGCACTTCTCTTTTTATCCTGTCCTTCCTCTAAGGAGCGCAGGGCAGAACACCTGGTTCCCCCACCTACACCAACCCTGTGAGGTACGTTAGACTGAGAGGTGGTGATTGGCCCAGGCTTCATGGCAGAGCAGGGATTGGATCTCCAGTCTCTGAGTCCAAGTCCATCACTGTACACACTATACAAGATATGTCCTGGCATACACTGGTAGGACTTCCTGTACAAAACGGTGGGAAACCAGGTAGGGTTGAGGCTTCCCCCCAGGTTTCAACCATTTGAATCCAACTACCGTTTAGTGCCACCTACTTCCCAAGTTTTTCCTCTAATCCTGCTGATGTTCAGTCAAGGTTGCCAATTATTGGAGCTTGTTTCCAGTTAGTAGGGGAACTAATTAACACACACACGCACAGGCTTCCGGTTGGGGGAAAATGGCGATTTGACGCACCTTGCAATCGCGCAGGGTGGACGGGGGCTCCTTTTGACAGTTTGGGCGAGTTTACAGCCCAACGCAACCTCCCTCAGTTAGGGGGAGAGTCTGGCAAGCATCAAAACCCAAGAGAGAGTTGAGATTGGTGTGATTAAGCCTTGGAGATACTCTTCAGAGACTTTCTGTGCCATTTTTGCTTGTTGCTCCTTGGAGAAGCACTCTCTTTGAATGTGTGTATTTGGAAAGCAGTGTCATCCATTTGGATCTTAGATGGAAAAAAAAGATGTGATTTAATATTGGTGTATTCAGAGGAAACCCTTGAGCATGTAGCGGGTGAGGGAGAAAGGAACCAACATTGTAGTACAACGGGGAAGATTTTTATGATGTACATACATAGAACAACTTTATTTTCAGGGGGAAAAGCTGTGGCTCAATCTCGTAGTCCGTGCTTTGCCTGCAGGAGTTCCCAGGTTGTCCCTGACATCTCCATTTAAAAGGATGGCAGTTGAAGGAGCTCTTTCTCTGCTTGAGACCCTGGAGATTCATTGTCAGCTAGATAGAACAGTGGTCCTATTCAGTCTAGCACACCATTGTATGAAGTTCTCAAGAATACAGAACTGTATCACACAAGGAAGAAGAAGAGATTGGATTTATACTCCCACCCTTCACTACCCAAAGGTGTCTCAGAGCGGCTTACAAACTCCTTTCCCTTCCCCTCCCCACAACAGACACCCTGTGAGGTAGGTGGGGCTGAGAGAGCTCTTGACAGAAACTGCTTTTTTTTCTCAAGGACAGCTCTTATCAGAACTATGGCTTTTGCCCAAGGTCATCCAGCCAGGTGCAAGTGGAGGAGTGGGGAATCAAACCCGGTTCTCCCAAATTAGAGTCCGTGCACTTTACCACTACACCAAACAAGACTCATAGCAAAGGGAATGTCCATAAACCAACATCTAGTTATTTGGTAGTGTGGCACAGCGGTTTACGGTGTGCGTCTAGGATCCCCAATTTCAGACCTCCACTCTAACATGAAGCTCACTTGGGTGGGTTATCTTGGGCCAGTCGTTTTCTCAGCTTCATCTTCCGCACAGGCTTGTTGTGGGCATTAAATGTGGAAGATGCACCACCCTGAACTGGCTTGCAGGGAGTACAGGATAAAAATGTGCTGGGTAGAAAGACACATAGATGGACAAGTTGGTGCAGATCTTTCCAAACACAAGATCTTGATTTGGGTATAGCGCATAGCTGGACTGGGGTCGCAGGGCTGTAACCCTTTCAAAGGAGGTAGAATAATTTCCCACCATCCACTTAGAAGGGGGGAGGAGGAAATGGGTAGTCTCTCTGACACAGGGCAGAGTTGGCATCACAGTTCTCACTGGAGTCAAACCGGTTCCAGTCCTTGCCGAAAAGGGTCAGCCTCCTGTGTATTACTTTTGTTTCTAAATCCGCTCTCCTTTTCTGCTTGCTTCTTCAGCTTGTACCTACAAGAACCAAGAGTGCCGTTTGACCATCCATTATGACCATGGGTTCTCTCTTGCAACTGAACCCCAAGACGGTGCCTTTTCCAAGACAATTGTACAGTTTCCTTACGAGAAGCTAAAAATGTCCTCGGACGATGGGATCCGGATGCTTTATCTAGACTTCGGAGGAAAGGAAAGTGAAATTGTAAGTTACTTTTGCGCTGAACCTTGGACGTGGGTTCTTGCCACCTGCTATCTGCTAAGTGAAAATGTTCCGTGAAAGGGACAGGGGTGAGTCAGTAGTGCAGGGAACAGCTGTGCTCTGAGTCAGGCAGGGTAAGAATTGGGAAGGTCAGATTCCAAGCCAAGAAACCTAGCCTCAGGAAAGGGCTCCTGGCATGGCTGAAAATAATCAGGATCACGTGTGTCTTCTGCAGAGAAGACATTAAAACTCTGCTGCTCCGATTTTCGTCCAAGAAAAGGTGGAGTTCTGAGACCCGTATATACAAATGGAGCTTATTTGACAGTGCGGTTGTAGGGTTAGCAAACATTCTTTAATTTATTTCATTTCCCATAAGTTATATGGCAACGTTTACTATTTTGTATGATTTTAGAACCAGTTTGGTGTAGTGGTTAAGTGCGCAGACTCTAATCTGGGAGAACCAGGTTTGATTCCCCACTCCTCCACTTGAACGTGGCTGGATGACCTTGGGCAAGCCATAGATCTGGCATTGCTGTTCTTGAAAAAGAGCAGTTTCTGTCAAGAGCTCTCTCAGCCCCACCTACCTCACAGGGTGTCTGTTGTGGGTAGGGGAAGGGAAAGGAGTTTGTAAGCCGCTCTGAGACTCCTTCGGGAAGTGAAGGGCGGGGTATAAATCCAATCTCTCCTTCTTCTTTATTCTGGTCTTGATAGCTGTAGGTGCAAAGACTGAGACTCACTCTTCAGCCATTTGAAACCTCGGTATCTCTGGCTTGTAAAACGGAAAGCTGAGGTTACAGGGAAGTGGAATTCTGTGCCCTCTGCACATTCTGCAGTCGCTCACTAAACCAAACACCTAGAATCGCCCCATCCCCCGTTATTTTCTTATCTCTAAATCACTAATCCGGACGCAGTCCTAGCAATCTAATGTCAAGTTGAGCAGGTGGAAGGACCTGTCGTGAAAAAGTCATGAAATGATGGAACTTGGCTGTGAAAAGACTTACAAGGCTACCTGTGTAGTTCTACCGACCATTCTAAGTGCTGGGGCAGTCATACGCTTGTTAGAAAAAAAATCAGTAAGTACTGATCAGCTGTTAGGGGACTAGCTGTGATGCCCACAGCTACCAGTAGCAGAAGGGCAGGGACAGTGGCTCCATGCATGCAGTCTTGGGAGCTCCCCACATGCAACGCGACCAAGGCTTCTCTTAGAAAAGCTACACATTACCTGCGTCTGTGAGCCCACCTATGTAATGTACAAATGCTACCTGTGGGTTTGCTTATAGCAGGGGTACCCCCCATGTGGTGCCCACGGGAGCCATGGTGACCGCCAGTTGTTTTTATTAAAAGGCATCCTGTTAAGCAGAGCTATTGCTTTAAACATTGTAGGCTTACTGTGAGAGTTAGGCGTAGCCTTGCTCACTGAAATGTTGTGGTTGGCTCAGCCTCCTGCAGCAGCCGTTTTGTCGTTCTGTCCACCGCCGCGTGTCAGAGTTCCAGAGAGGCCCACATTCTCAAAAAGGGTTAAGGATACCTGGCATATACTATTTAAGTGATGCTCAGAAATTTCAAAAACCAAAACCAAAAGCCACGCTTTTAGGGAGACCAACCAAAATAATATGATACAAAATAATATGACGCGGCCTTTGAGCTCTGCAGAATTCTTCAACGAGCTGGATGTTTAAAAAGAATAAAGGGGAAAAAAACACATTAATTTCTCTTCCACGGGTGATTTTTAAGCCCAGTTCACTCACAGCTCGTTTTCTCTCTCTGCCTCTCATTTTCAGCAACTGGATCTTCACTCTTGTCCAAAGCCAATCGTGTTCATCATTCATTCCTTCCTTTCAGCCAAGATTACAAGACTCGGTCTGGTAGCATGAACTCTGTCCACTGAGGGGGTTTTGCACGGAAGAAAAATAGGAACAAAGAGCTACCAGGCTAATCTGAATTGCAAGAGACAGCCTGGCCACAGGCGTAGCTGCAAGCAACATGCATAACTGTTTTGTGCAGGGACTTCGGCCGTGTTGGGGGGCACAGCCCCTGTGCTTGGATCAGTTACAACAACAAAAACGCAGAAGGAATAAGAATAATCAAGGAAACCAGAGAGAGCAAGAACATTCGCTTCAGCTAACACTGATTTGCAAAAGGGGGGTGGAATGTGGGAAACACAACATAGCTCACTATAAATAACGGCAGACTGAGTATTGAAGGAATAATCATATAAGACTACATAGAAGTATTTCAGATTCATAACTGTGCCTCTTGTCAGTGATACAGAGCAGTAGGTTTTAACCCAGGCTCTGAAGAATTTGGGGGTTCCTTGGGATCATCAGAACTCCCAAGAGAGAAGACCAACATCAGAGGCCTGGCTTCCCTGAGAGATAGCTTGTCCCTACTTAACTGGTCCTCCAGTGCAACGTGCAGCCACAAGTAAGCATGGGGTGCATTCTAAAATGCAGTCTTTATGGTGAGCAGAGGAAACAGCCCGAACGAACAAATGGCACGTCACAAAACACAGCCCAGACTCCTCTGCAACATGTCGAGTTTCTGTGGCACATAAAGGGATGACACCAGAATCCTTTTGAGAGTAGGAAGGCTTGAAACACCACGCTTGGGAGCAAGGGCTGAGTGAACAGGAGAGGATACGCTAGGCATTTACTCGGATCTGACCAATGAAATAGTGAGACACTCAGCTTTTCCGCCGAGCCACCTTCCGCTTTTGAGAAAACGGCAGGAAGAGAACACCTTTCTCCTACTGATAGGCCAGGTAAACAGCTGCCTAGATGCTAGAGCCACACAAGGTGAGAATGGCTTGAAAGCCCAAGGTGTTCGTGCTCGCCTTCCTCCCCAGTGGTCCACCAATGCCATGGGATCGCTGCATAGTTTGGGGTTGGCTGGGGACAGCCGGAGCCTGCTGCAGCAGCAAGGTAGTACCCCCAAGCCAGACATCACTCAAGGAATCTGGGACAGGGTGACTCAAGTGTCCTCCTTACTTAGGATGGACAAAAGTCCACACCAGCCACTCCTAACATTTGGCTTCAGAGGCTACTGTGTTCATCCTGCTGGTGAAATTTAAAAAGCTGCTTTAAAAAAAATGGCTTTATTCATTAAATACCTTCCATAATAAATTCAGAGATGCACGATGCAGTGCTAACCATTTTAGTAGAACTACAGTGAAAGCAGCAAGGGAAAGAAAATCTATAAAGCCCTTGTTGGCATTCAGTTTTCATTTACAGGCCATGTTTAGAACCGAGCCTAGGCTGAAGGGCCAGCTAGCTTGCCCCTATGGACTGGCTTCCACACGAGAGACCTTCCACCCCAGCAGGAATAGCTGCTGAGACAAGCCCACCCTTACGGTGTGTCCTGACCCACACATAGGTTCGGGAAGTTGAGGTGGGCAACTTGGATGGACCTCTGTTCCAGTTTACAAGTTCTGGGGTGGGGTATCTAAGGGGTCAAGGTTCACAGGGCAGGTGAAAGGGGAGGGGGGGCAGGTTTAGCCAGGCCTTATCGTTCCCTATCATGAAGTGTCATTTTCCAGTGGTGTACAGTATGACAGCGATATTGCTTGAAAGACTTTGAATGCACCAATTGCTTTCTGGCATTTAAAAAAAGCAGGGGGGTAGACTGTCTGCAGAAACTATATGATTGGAGGGCCGGAGCTAGTGATTTTGCAGTATTACAAATATCCACTTTCAGATCTTCTGGAACACAACTACCTTTGATGTCCTTGGGCTGGCAGGCACAAAAGGAACTCTCTCGTTTCATTTTAATTGTGCTCCTTGGAAGCAAGACATAAATCTATTTAATGTTTCCCCCCACCACTACCAAACAGAGAGAGATGTGATTTTTGTGTATATGCTAATCCTTAAAAAGATCTTTGTTCCCCTAAAGAAGACACACCCACCTCCCATCCATAAACACTTTAGTGCTAGCTGTTCAGATCCTGTGGGGATAGAGGAACGGATACAAGTGCAGCATTTCTGATCTCTGAGCCATGGCCAAAAGAGTGCTTTGCAGTGTCACACGGACTGTTGTCCGAGAGGTAACACAAGCCAGGGTCTCTCAACTGAGATTCGAGATCAGAATTTGAAGCTGCTAAAGCAACTCTGCGACTGTGTTAAGAGCAAACTTGGGTAGCAGCAGTAATGGAGTAAATCACAGCAGTAGTTTAAAATGGGCAGGAGAATTCAGTACTATAGGAAGGAAGCATGTAGACCCCACATCTTAACCACAGTTAAAAGACTAGGAGCATTACTTATATCCCAGTCCTAAACTGGGCTGGTATATAAAATCGCCCTCTTCCATAGAAGGTCTAAAACAAGAGCCCTTATAGCAATTTTTAGTAATCTTGAGGAAGTTTAAGAAACCTGCTTTCGTAATCCAGCGCTCTAAAACAAAATGTCTGCGTGCACATGGGTCTCCACATTCACTTCAATGGAGAGAAGAAATATATTAACAGATCTCCTCCCTCCATTAATCTGGGACATCTTTGAAAGAAGGGAGCCCCTCCGTTACAGGGAGAATGAGAGTCTCTGTGTCTGACAGCTAAAAAATGGTAGGCATTTCAGATCAAATTACCATTTGTAAAAAGTTAACACAAAGAATTACCAGCCTAAGTGATAACAGCCTTGCATGAATTAAGAAATCTTCCCTACATCTTAATTAACTATGAATGGAAGGGTTTTTTTAAAAAAATACATTTGAATGACAGAAATTACAAATAATCTAGAATATTGTGTACTGTAGGGAGAGATGATACATATGTAAATTGTACTGCTTCTTTAAATATTTTTTTTTAAAAAATCACTGGAATGTTATAGATAAGAATATCTGCCTTGTAAATAATCAGAATTCCTCTATTAGTTACCAACAGTTAAATTACACAGTATGTCATGTAATTTACGGTGCTCAGATTATACTATGAAGAATAAGTGAATAAATAGTTTGTAAAGAGAAATTATTATATATTTATAGACAAATTAAATACAGATTTTGGACTGACTCTTATTTGGCTGGGGATGATGGAATGGAATATATGGAGCTACTCCAGATTTATAAGAGTTTAGTTTAAAAATATTTATATTTTAGAGGAAAATACTATATTTAATAAAATATCATTTATCGGAACACTTGTGAAGCAATATTAATTTACGAAGCAAGTAGTAGGGCTGTTATATGTCAAAAACTGAAAGCATTGATTCAGAGACCATTTGCACTGGTTTAATCCTACTGAAATCTATGAAACCAAGGACTAGCTGTTAGCTTTGGTAACAGTGATTCTCGGTTGATCAGTTAAGCCTTAATGGCTTATATATGCTTTGTTGAAGTAACTATCACACAACCACATGAGCAATATGTATGCTTTCCTGGGGAAGGGCGGCCGCCCCCCCTCCCAAAATACAAGAGAGAGCACATAAATAGTTGAGAAAATATGATATCCCCAGCACAGAAGCACAATCTCAGAGGAAGACATCTGGATGGCATCAAACAGGTTACACCACCGTGCACGTACTGTGCTAAAAATTAGTTGTACGCTGTTCTGGGTCTCTCACAAACAGAGAGGGTGCTCTCTATTTTCTGCCGGTGCTACAATTATCACCAGGCTAGTAAAATGTCAGCTGTTGAGCCGTTCCAGATGACCACTTCAGCACACTTGCACCTGTTGTGTGGTAAAGTGGTGTTTGCCATTTGGCAGGACGAGAGAATGGCTAAGCCATCTCGGGCCGAGAAAGCTCACACCGAGGCACTTCGGGTGCTTGTGGGCTCATGACCAGCAGAGGAGGAGATGATCCTATTTTAGCAGGTTCTGGTGTACCGAGAAACAGTTAATGCCACCACGACAACCCCCCCTCTCCCCCCACACACAAAAGAGTGGTCCCTCACAGCAGAAGCCAGAACATTTACTATGCCCTGAGGCATTACGGACAGTGGATATTGATTGAGGCAGACGGCCCTGGAAGAAAAAAAAAAACATGCCAGATGTATGACTAATTGGAAAAGCTACCTACTGAACTCGCAACCGGAACTGTTTGTTCGAAACCCTAAGGCTGTGCCTCTTTGCTCTACAGACTGGATCTTGTGGGCAGATCTGTGGGCGTGCCTGGTGTGAGTTTGAGAAGCACGTTCCATTGAATGACCTTCCAACTAGGATTCTACAGCAAGTCAAACCTTGACAGTTATTCCAACAAAATGCAGAAGGAGTTTGCTAGCTGGTAAATGGGGGTGTGCATCTGAGTCTACTCGAGCCGAAAATATACCCGAAAAGTATCTTATTGGCAGGGCTATTTTTGGGCAGGTATGCACAGGAACGGAGTTCTGGCTGGCTCCTGAGTTGGCCACACCCAGCAGGAACTCATTAGCATAACAGGCCACACCCAACAGCAGAAACTCATTAGGATTGGCTACATTAGGGATGTGTGGCCTAACATGCAAAGGAGTTCCTGCTACAAAAAAAAAGCCCTGGCTGGGAACATACAAACAAGGTAAACAAAATAAGAAACAAAAGGTGGGTGTGGCTGGATGACCAGACTTCTGGTAACATGGGGGTGTGGCCTAATATGCTAATGAGTTGTGCTATCAGGGGCGTGGCCTAATATGTTAATGAGTTTCTGCTGTTGGGTGTGGCCTGTTATGCTAACGAGTTCCTGCCGGGCTTTTTCTACAAAAAAGCCCTGCTTATTGGTATTTTTCAGGTATATTTCATCCCTCTAAAGGGACTGCAGAAGTTGGCCCAAAGATCAGTCAGGGTGGCGGGGAGCTGAGAGCGCCCTGCCACTGCCGCTCTGTGCTGCCTTCTCCTGCCACCTGGTTTAAACCAGGCGGCAGGAGACAGCAACCCAGCCAGGTTCTGCAAACGGCAGGGAGAGACCCCCCCCACGGCACAGGGATCCTGGGGCCAGCTTCTGCAGCACAGTTTAAATCGCAGTGCAGGAGAAGCCATTTTAACCAGTACCGAGATCCGGAAGTTTTCGGAAATCCTGTGGGTTTTTTTCGGGTTCAATAGACCTGAACTGAAAAATACAGGTTAAACAAAACTGCACACCCCTACTGGAAAATCCTTTTTTTACAGCTAGCTTGTTAACAACAAAAGAGCTGTTTACAGAGTTAAGCACCTCTTAAATTATACAGACAGGAGAGGAAGAAAGATAAAGCTGTCAACAGTTACAATACTTGGCTTTTACTGCTCTGAATAAAAACCTGTACAAGCCACACAAAATAGCCAAGAGGCTTACATAACAAATACTAAGTAGCTCACTTCAGTGTAACTCTTCACATTTCAGGTCTTCGCATAGAACACACTGAACATGCTGTTGGTTTTAGGCACGTGGGCTCTACTGTAACAAGGCATTCCGTGCGACGTGTCCATTTAACGAACCCTGTCTGTCTGCAGACCGTCGAGGTCTCTGTCATGTGTCACTTCTTGGTGGCCTTTTCCAAAACCCATTCAATCACCTATAAAATACCCCAAGAAAGGTAATTAGAAATGAACATACAAAATAAACATAGTTTAGAGATAATAGAGGAGAAATTCAAAGGTTAAAAAAAGTTGGCCAACAGCTGCATTTAAGCATTGTTTCCCAAAGTGTCTGGATATCAAAACCACGGCAGGTGTTTTGTGGGCAAGGACAAACATTTAGCACCAATTAGATCACTGTGCAACAAATGTCAAAGGGCATGGCACAGATCCTTCCCACCCCATGAGGTAGCCTGATTCAACCCACGGAATGCAAAATCTGACAAAGACCAACACAACTTTTGATAATAAAGTGTCAGCTGTCATTTTGCAATATTGTCCGGTACAGTGAACGTAACTTACAGACAAAACGTGCGTAAGATGGTTACCTGTTTAACATTGCTGTTTGCAGCTTTAGTCATTTCATCCAGGAGTCCCCGAGATGTTTTCAGATCCTAAACATGAAGTACATGACTTCACCCAACGTGTTAAGTAGCAAATTCAACACGGCTGAACAAATTCACCCCAAAATTCATCCTTTCAGGCCTTAATTTGCCCAGACTGCCACTCAGTCTCATTTTGCTAGGTGATCCCTATGGCAGCACGGAGAAAAACATGGGGCATCGCAGAAGACTGGTTTACTTAAAGGGCCAGGGACAAGGGGAGCAAAGAAGGGGAATGGCAGCCTTGGAACAACACACAATTCCATAACAGGCGCTGACAGATTGCCAAACACAGGAGGCAAACTTTAGACATGAAAGAGACAGAGAAATGAGGTAAGCAACTTTGGCTCAGCCCTTGCAGTAATACAAGTCATTCTCTGGATACTATCTTAATGGCCCACTCGTACTGATTCAGCACTTTGCCACAAAACTGCAAGTGTGGGTAGCCACAAAAGAGGCTTTACCCACCATTCACCAACTGATCCCACAGTTTTCCCAGTAATACCATAATGAGTTCCTTTCTGGGACTCAGTATCCTGCTAGCTTAGCTGTGACTATTGCAGGGTGGTTCAGAATGATTATCCTAGCTTGAAGTTCAGCAGCTCTGCTAGACTGCAAAAATGCTCTAATGGTGCCTGAAGTCTTCTTATCTTCCAGCTTCAAAAACACTTTTATGCTGCTTTGTATTTGATGCAACAGACCACAACGACGGGCATTCAGCTGCACTTTCGAACTGACATCTACAAAGGAGATTTTTACAAGATGTCTCAAATTGCCAAATTTCCTTATGTCTAGGGGATGTTTCACAATGATGTATTTTACAAGGCTTTTGTTTGTGGACGTGGTGCTGGAAAACCTGTGCCATCTTACATGTACACTGATCGGAGAGTGGGGACGGGCTCATGGCTCCCCGTCAAGCATAAGAACATAAGAGATGCCAATGTTGGATCAGGCCAAAGGCCCATCTAGTCCAACACTCTGTCACACAGTGGCCAAAAATACCAGGTGCCATCAGGAGGTCCACCAGTGGGGCCAGGACATTAGAAGCCCTCCCACTGTTGGGCCCCCCAAGCACCAAGAAGACAGAGCATCACTTGCCCCAGAGCCCCTATCTATACCTTGTGGCTAAATAAGCAGACACAGGACCAGTGTATTACATAAAACGGCCTTGAGATTTAGCTGCAGAGTGTATGCATTCGATTAAGTCTTGACTACAGGCAGACAGGTACCCACCACCATACATCCTACTGTGATACTAATGTAGTTCAGCTGGTACAGTGTGAAGGAGGCACACATCTGCTCCCTGATGGAGCAATTAGCTTGAAACTCTGGCCTGAATTGGGCTCACATCTGCCCTGCGCCACCCTAACCTTTGGCGGGCTTCTGCTATGAGATTAAGCAATGGCCATCCCCTTATGGAGATGCGGGTGGTTCAAGTGTTCCACAAGGAGAGACAACGCAACTGCCGTGAAGCTTTGCTCCTTCGAGATGACCTCTTAGTGAAGAAAGGCCACTTGCAGATCTGTAGTGTAAAAGCCTGAGGAACTGGAGGCATGTTGTCACTCGGGGAAAAGAAGTGCTGCCGGCGTGCTAAAAGGAGCTTGCAAGCACTTTGCTAAATCCATCCCAGACGTCCCTTGTCAGCCTTGAGCTTTTACCATTCATAAAAACTATTATTCCCAAGGCTGGGTCCCAGGATATGGCCAAAGGGCACACGGTACAGCAACCTCGCTGAAGCTAATCAGATCTAGGGCTGGCTAGTGCCTGGGTGGGGAACTCTGCAGAAGGCACCCAGACTTCCACCTCACACAGCCCACCGAGAGTCCCACAAAAGAAAAAAAGACAGGGTATAAAATGCAATGGATCGATGAAGAGCAAGCACGGGTACCTTTAAATAGAACTTGGATATCTCAAAGAGACGCTGGCTGCAGGTAGTGAAGCACTTGTGGTCTTCAGCAATGCCATGTGCCTGGAGGGTTTTACTCACCACTTCCTTCAGCATCTTGGAGAAAACACAGGTGTATTTAATGGCTTGTGGCCCAATAGGTGATGTGCATCGATTCTAGATCAGATTTTCTTCTGACTAGAATGACATCAAAAAGGAACAATTTTCAGATCAACCCTGCTAAATAGCTAATGTGACACCCAGCATGGTGTAATGGTCACGGCATCAGCCTAGGGTCTGGGAGAGCCACATTCAGATCCTCCCTCTGCCACCGAAACATGCCGGGTGACCTTGGGCCAGCCACGCTCCCTCCGCCTAACCTGCCCGCAGGGAGGATAAAACGGAGAAGTGAATAATAGTTGAGATTTTCATTTTAATGAATGGTTGGTTTTTGTTCTTTGTTGTTGTTGTTATGGTTCGGATATCTGTCTTAAAAATTGTAGTGTAACTGCACATTTGTTGTATGTTCGTTGAAAGTTATTAATAAAATTTTAAAAAAAAAGAACATAGGAGAAGCCAATGCTGGATCAGGCCAATGGCCCATCCAGTCCAACACTCTGTGTCACACAGTGGCCAAAAATACCAGGTGCCATCAGGAGGTCCAGCAGTGCCCCCCTCCCCCCAGCACCAAGAATACAGAGCATCACTTGCCCCAGACTGAGAGTCCTTATCTATACCTTGTGGCTAATAGCCACTGATGGACTTCTGCTCCATATGTTCATCTAATTCCCTCTTGAAGCCGTCCATGCTTGCGGCTGCCACCACCTCCTGTGGCAGTGAATTCCATGTGTTAATCACTCTTTGGGTGAAGAAGTACTTCCTTTTATCTGATCTAACCCGACTACTCAGCAGTTTCATGGAGTACCCACGAGTTCTTGTATCGTGAGAAAGGGAGAAAAGTATGTCTTTCTCGACCTGCTCTATATTACACATAACCTTATAAACCTCGATCATATCACCCCTCGGCCGTCGTTTCTCCAAGCTAAAGAGCCCCAAGCATTTTAACCTTTCTTCATAGGGAAAGTGTTCCAACCCTTTTATCATTCTAGTTGCCCCTTTCTGCACTTTTCCCAATGCTATAATACCTTTTTTGAGGTGTGGTGGAGAATAAATGAAGACGTGAAGAGCTGGGCCTCCCTCGAGAAAGGGCAGGGCAGAAATATACTAAATAAACAAGCAAAACATTACCCACAGACAATCCATGACAGCTGCAACCAGTCATGGTTCAAGAATTCCTGTATGTTACATGTGAGCTCTGAGCAGGAGCAGGAGAGAGAGCTGTGAGAGAGGTGAGTGGGTTTCTTTTACTTGCTTTCAGCTGAGAGAATTCAGCTAAGGATATTTTGTGGGAAAACTGTGTTTAGCAGTGTGTGGAAGCACTTAGAGTTCTTGCAGAGTCCTGGCTGATTGAGTGTGGGAGAGGAACGGGCATTGTTTGACTGGGATTGCCTGTAATTGAGAGGAAGTGGAAGGGGCATTGTTTTGCCTGTGATTGAGTGCCTGGGTGAATTTGAATTTGAATAGCTGCTGCCTGACCTCTGCTGGGGGAGGCCTCTATTTAAGGAAGCACCTTGCCAGAGGCACGAGCTCTTTGTCTTTCCCGTAAAATAATTTGACTTTGATAACAAAAACCACATAAATACCAAGGGTTTAAAAGGGGGATTATATTGTTTTATTTTAAAAGAATTATGAAGCCAGAATGCCAGCAGGGGGTTGGGGGCTATCCAGTGTTTGGCACCGAGTGTCACATGTATGACTATCTGCCCACTGGGCAGAAGTCTTGGGTGTGTCCTCGGTGCAAGGAGCTCCTGGTTCTCAGGGAACGTGTGTGCTCCCTTGAGGCCAAGGTGGCTGACCTGGAGAAGCAGAGACAGTCAGCTAGGCACACAGAAAAGACTCTCGGGGACTTGTTAGCTACGTCCCACTCTGGATCTGGCAGCCCCGCTGCTGTCAGGGAGCATGAGGGTCTAGGGGAAACAGGGCACCATGCTGAGGATAAGGGGAATGTGCCCTCAGAAGGGACCTCTTCCCCAGCTGGTGAGCGGCTCTCCTTTTGCACCAAGGAACCATCCCTGAGCAGGGTGGGAGGGGGGCTCTTGGTAGTGGGTGATTCGATCCTTAGGCAGGTAGACAGCTGGGTGGCGAACCCGCGTACTGACCGTATGGTGACTTGCCTGCCTGGTGCGAAGGTAGCGGACATTACGCGTGTTTTAGATAGGCTGGTAGATAGTGCTGGGGAGGAGCCAGTGGTCGTGGTGCATGTCGGCACCAACGATGTGGGGAAATGCAGTCGTGAGGTCCTGGAGGAGAAATTTAGGCTGCTGGGCAGGAAACTTAGGTCCAGGACCTCCAAGGTAGCCTTCTCAGAAGTGTTACCTGTTCCACGCGCAGGGCCGGAGAGACAGGCAGAGATCAGGAGTCTCAATGCGTGGATGAGACGATGGTGTAGGGGGGAAGGGTTCAGGTTTGTTAGGCACTGGGATACTTTTTGGAACAAGAGGGAGCTGTACAGGCGAGACGGTCTCCACTTGTCCCGAGAAGGAACCAGGCTGCTGGCACTTAAAATCAAAAAGGTGGCAGAGCAGCTTTTAAACTGAATATTGGGGGAAAGCCGACAGGAGATGAAAAGTCTCTGGTTCGGGTTGGCTCATCTGAGAGAGGTGAGGGGGTACCGGTTGCTTTTCTACAGGGAGGTGGATTGAAATTGTCCACAGAGGCCATGGCTGGTGACATGGACTGCCGGACAACGACTCGAGATAGCAAGAGGAAGGATGCAGGCTTAACTTGTAAGGGAAATTACAGCTGTTTCTATACAAATGCTAGAAGTGTCCGAGGTAAAATCGGGGAGTTGGAGTGCTTGGTGTCGGAGGGAAAAATAGACATTGTGGGTATTTCTGAAACTTGGTGGGATGAGGAAAATCAGTGGGACACAGTGATTCCCGGTTATATATTATATCGGAAGGATAGGGGGGGAAGGGTTGGAGGTGGGGTAGCTCTGTATGTCAGAGAGGGTATAAAGTCTAGAAAGATTGAGAGGCTAAGTGAATTGGATTCGCTTCTGGAAGTTCTATGGGTTGAAATAGGGGGGCCAAAAGGAAACTTAACACTGGGAGTTTGTTATCGCCCACCAGATCAAAAGATAGAGGAGGATTATAAAATGATGAATGCCTTAAAGATAGCAACTAGACAAAAACACTGTGTAATAATAGGTGATTTTAACTACCCACACATTGATTGGGTCAATATGTGTTCTAGTCGGGAAAAAGAGATTGAGTTTCTAGACACTCTAAATGACTGTGCTATGGAGCAGATGGTCACGGAACCTACCAGGGGAGAGGCGATCCTTGATTTGGTCCTAAGTAACACTCAAGACCTGGTGAGAGATGTAAAAGTGATTGCACCGCTTGGAAACAGTGATCATAATGTTGTTGAGTTCATCATTTGTACAAATAGAGAATTGGCCAAAAAGACTCACACAACCATTTTTAACTTTAAAAGGGGTAATTTCTCTGATATGAGGGGACACGTGGGGAGGAAACTGAAAGGAAAAGTAGAAAGGGTCAAAACAATTGGGGAAGCTTGGGATCTATTTAAAACTACGATCCTAGAAGCTCAAAAAATATATATTCCGCAGGTTAGGAAAGGCACAAACAGGTATAGGAAAAAGCCTGCATGGTTAACAAACAGAGTAATGGAGGCTGTAAAAAGTAAAAAGAATTCCTTTAAGCAGTGGAAAGCTAGTCACAGTGAGGCTGATAAAACGGAACACAGGCTATGGCAAATAAAATGCAAGTCTGAGGTCAGGCAGGCAAAAAGGGAATATGAGGAGCATATAGCAAAAAACGTAAAAACCAACAATAAAACTTTCTTCAAATACATTAGAAACAGGAAACCAGCCAGGGAGGCAGTGGGGCCCTTGGACGACCAAGGGGTAAAAGGAGTATTGAAGGATGATAGGGAAATGGCTGAGAAGCTAAATGCATTTTTTGCCTCCGTCTTCACTGTGGAAGATGAGAAGTGCTTGCCCACTCCAGAACCACTGATTTCAGGAGGGGTGTTGGAAGACCTGAGTCAGATTGAGGTGATGAGAGAGGAGGTCCTAAAACTGATAGACAACTTAAAAACTGAAAAATCACCAGGCCCAGATGGCATACATCCGAGAGTTCTGAAAGAACTCAAATGTGAACTTGTAGATCTCCTGACAAAGATATGTAATCTTTCCTTAAAATCTGCCTCCATTCCTGAGGATTGGAAGGTAGCTAATGTCACTCCCATCTTTAAAAAGGGTTCCAGAGGAGATCCGGGAAATTACAGGCCAGTCAGTCTGACGTCGATACCGGGTAAATTGGTGGAAACCATTATTAAGGAAAGAATTAGTAGGCACATAGATGAACAAAACCTATTGAGGCAGACTCAGCACGGTTTCTGTAAGGGAAGATCTTGTCTCACTAACCTGTTAGTGTTCTTTGAGGGGGTGAACAAACATGTGGACAAGGGGGATCCAATAGATATTATTTACCTTGACTTCCAGAAAGCTTTTGATAAAGTTCCTCATCAAAGGCTCCTAAGTAAGCTCAAAAATCATGGGATAGAAGGACAAGTCCTTTTATGGATCAAAAACTGGCTAGTTCATAGAAAACAGAGAGTGAGTGTAGGTGGGCAATTTTCTCAGTGGAGGGTGGTAAGCAGTGGGGTACCGCAGGGATCAGTACTTGGTCCACTGCTTTTTAACTTGTTCATTAATGATTTGGAGATGGGAGTAAGCAGTGAAGTGGCTAAATTTGCGGATGATACAAAGTTGTTCAGGGTGGTGAAAACCAGTGAGGATTGTGAGGCACTCCAAGGGGATCTGTCAAGGATGGGCGAGTGGGCGTCAACATGGCAAATGGGGTTCAATGTGGCCAAGTGCAAGGTGATGCACATTGGAGCCAAAAATCCTAAATATAAATACACATTGATGGGGTCTGAACTGGCAGAGACTGAGCAAGAGAGAGATCTTGGAGTTGTAGTGGATAACTCACTGAAAATGTCGAGACAGTGTGTGACTGCAATAAAGAAGGCCAATGCTATGCTGGGGATTATTAGGAAGGGTATTGAAAACAGATCAGCCAATATAATAATGCCCCTATATAAATCAATGGTGAGACCTCATTTGGAATACTGTGTGCAGTTCTGGTCACCACACCTTAAAAAGGATATTATAGCTTTGGAAAAAGTGCAGAAAAGGGCAACTCGAATGATAAAAGGGTTGGAACACTTTCCCTATGAGGAAAGGTTAAAGCGCTTAGGGCTCTTTAGCTTGGAGAAAAGACGACTGAGGGGTGACATGATCGAGGTTTATAAGATTATGCATGGGAAAGAGCAGGTAAAGAAAGAGGTACTTTTCTCCCTTTCTCACAATACAAGAACTCGTGGGCACTCCATGAAACTGCAGAGCGGTCGGGTTAGAATGGATAAAAGGAAGTACTTCTTCACCCAAAGAGTGATTAACACTTGGAATTCACTGCCACAGGAAGTGGTGGGTGCTACAAGCATGGATGGCTTCAAAAGGGAATTAGATAAGCATATGGAGCAGAGGTCCATCAGTGGCTATTAGCCACAAGGTATAGCTAGGGGCTCTGGGGCAAGTGATGCTCTCTTCTTGGTGCTTGGGGGGGGGGTCAACAGTGGGAGGGCTTCTAATGTCCTGGCCCCACTGCTGGACCTCCTGATGGCACTGGTATTTCTGGCCACTGTGTGACACAGAGTGTTGGACTGGATGGGCCTTTGGCCTGATCCAACATTGGCGTCTCTTATGTTCTTATGTGCTCATTACATTCATACGAAATTTAGGTGTGCACTTTAGATGTACAACTAAAAAATGTAACAGATGCACACATTGGCCCTCTCTCCAACCAAGGAACCAAAAAAACTATTCCACTGTTTTTGGTCTGAAGAAGTGAACAGTTAACTTGCTTACCTACTTCCTGGGAATGTGTAATTCAGTAATAAAATATTTAAATTGCCCCTTGAAGCTGAAACTTTGAAAAACACAACTTTTTAAAATCATCACATATGCTTGCCAGGGCTTCCCATTCATTACTGATGGCTTGGCCTCCTTTGATTTCTTCCCCTCTTTGGTGCCATTAGGAGCAGCTGCTTCGCATATAACAATTTCCTGAACTGGGATAATGGTGCAACTGGGAAAAGCATGCATATTTCCCAGAGCGTCAAAACTACACAATGCGCCAAAAGTTTAACATTTTATTATGCTGAATTTTAAACTGTGGAACAGACCAGCCTCTTCCCTAACCGGTCACCTGTGCAAGTTGTGCATTTTCCCCTCCATTTGCTTCTTTATGATGCTAGGGATACAAGAGCATGCGGTGAGGACTGGAGAACTAAGCACACAACATGGGCCAAAGAGGAATATGCAAAAGCAACGGGAGTTATCAGACGGAGTTTCAAGAAGCTGTTCAAAAGGCCACTGAGGAAGGCTGCAAGGCCCTGGCATGGCTTGTGGCTCTCCTATTCAGGAAGAGGAACCTCATAATGATGGTAAATTTGGACTTTGCTCCACTTATTTCAGCTATATTTAGGAATGGCAACCCCCTTGTCCCCTTCGTTTTTAGCCTCCTTGAAAAACTATTTACCCGGGTGTGCTTCTGAGACCGTGATTCCTTTGCTGGCTTTGATGCTTCTGGCTCTTTCGTGCCCCTCCAGCTTGCAGAGCTGTCCTTTGCGGTGACTTTGTGTGCCCTGCTACAAGATGGTTTGGCGGCCACAGAAGACAGGGAGATCGATCTGTCCAAGTCCTGCCTTGTGGCACTTCTTGATCGGCAAGCACCGCTGCTTCCACTTGCCTGGGACAAGAGAGAATCTGTACTTTCGGATTTCATTAACCTAGAAAGAGGATGGGGAAGCAAAAGGGATTTTTTTAAAAAAAGAAAGAAAAATGTATTTTGTAGGGCACTTGTCCTCAGTTCTCATGATAGTGCAGTGATGACCTGCATTGGGGCCTCCAACTTCTTTGAGCACGCGGGCACCTACGGAATTCTAACACAGGATGGTGGGTGCAACCACAGAAATGGCTGCCAGGGGAGGGGGAGACACACACACACACAGAGTCCAAGGGTGGGGAAGAAGAGGGGTAATTTAAACAATGCGTTGGGGAAGAGGAGTGAGAGACAAGAATAAAACGAACACCGTGGTGGTGACTGCCACCAAAGTAATGCTGCTCTAATCTGCACAGCCCATCAGATCTTCACTGGGCAATTAGAAGGCTCCGCTGGGGAAGAAGACCTGGTCCACCTGGTCCCACCCACTTTCTGAAAACACTTGCAGGCACCAGGTAAGGTACTGGTGGGCACCACATCGAGGACCCCCGACCCGTATCAACAACAAAAAGTCATCCTGTTTTGATTGAAAGCATCCTTGTTTCTGTATCTGAGAATTTATTGTGCTTGGCACATATAACTGAATTATGCCAGCTTTGGCGAGGCTGTGCCCTTCAGCCAGCATATTGCAGGATGCAGCCCTACAGGTCTGGAAGGAAAATTCAAGAAAAGAGCGATCATGAGTCTGAAGACAGGATATCTATTCCTGACAGTCCCACTGAAGAATCCAAAAAGGATTGGCAGCTCCTAAAACTCTTAAAGTCCAACTGAAATATGATCAGAATAAAAACAGGAGATAATTAATGCATGTAATGACATTCTGAAAGGTTATTTTGTATTTGAAACTATGATGTACTCAGTTTGGCTAAATGGGCTAGTTTTAGCTTTATTAATCTTAAAATAGGGCGGCCAGTTCTATTCCTGTACTCTTTTCTTTCATACCGATAATGGTAGGAGCGACTATTAAGAATCTTATAGGTATGATGATCCTTGCCTTATCTTTATGTGTTATTGGTTAGCGTTACGGTATCCCGTATTTCCCTTTCCTTTTGTAGTTTTTGTAGTTCTGTAGTAATTAAAAAAAAACACGTTTTCAACGTATTGTACTCAAACGCTACCGAATGGCGATCACACTTTTAAAAAAATCCTTGCGAGTGGACCCTAGGATTATCTGAATACTTAGCTGGGGTGGGTGGGAATTAACTGAAAAAAGAAAGATCCCACACTTCCCCATTTTTAAGTTCAGAATATTACCTCTTCTTGGAACAGAAGCCATCCTGGTCCCTTGATCTGCATTTTAGCTTGGAGACGTCCGTGTGATGGTCCCTTCGTAAAGATTCCCCATCCGGGATGCTTCCGGGCTCCGACAGGACAGCAGGAGAGGGAAGAGGGCTCAGGACACACGGCACGGGGCAGCACTCCTTTGTGCAAGTAGTCTGAGTTTCGTAGCGGATCAGGCGAGTCTGAAGTTCGGCAAACCCCTCGTCTCTTTCCAAAGCTCTTCTGTTGTCCAGGCAGTATCTGGAAGCGCGTTAAAGAGAGTTGCCAGCTGCACAGCAACAGAACTGAGAATTCCCCCGTTAAAAAGAATCGAATATCGCTTGTTTCTCGCTACAAAGAGCAAAACCAGGTTAACATGGTGCCACAACAGTATGAGCTACACCAAACCTCAACCTGCAATGTATTGGCAAGAGCTATCCAAAAATTCACGTCTGTTTTACCACGGTCTATTAAATAGATTCACACTCATAGAAACATCAAGGATTAAAAGACACAAAATATACTGAACTTCATCCAAAGCCTTCCTAACAAAATTCCAATGAACGCTATATTTGGAGCAAGTGCGTAGATGCTGTGGCCTAAACGTATCCCATCTATTTTAGGATTTGCAACAATGAAAGCCCCTATCCTCCTGCGGATTCTGAAAAATGCCACTCCGATAGATGGGACAAGAGTGTGAGATGAAAGGTCCTTGTGCACAGCTGTGCTCCTGCTTACTGCAGCACAGATCCCCTTTCTTCATTCTGCCAAAATGTTCAGGAGGAACGGATGATAATGCGTGGCTTCCAGGGCATGGAGTATATCACCAAATTTATTCTCTGTGTCTGGGGATGCCTGATGCCTCTGACCTTCCCAGTCAGCCATGAGTCCCCCCGCCCCACCCGGGGAAGCTGCTGAGCCACCTAGAGGACATGGAAAGGGAGGGGACGCAGCAACGTACATAGCTGTTGCGAGGAAAGAGCCACCAGTCAGTTGGGCCCTGCGAGAACAAGCACAGATGCGGGAGCCCAGGAGGACACTTGCCCTGCCACTGCAAATGCCCACCCCATCACAACCCACAGGTCTGGGAGCTGGGAGACAGGAGGGCCCAGGGATCTGAAGAAGCTCTATTGGGTCCTGAGTGTAAGGAGATGGAGCAACCTCCCTTTAAATAGAAGGGCTTTCAGGGGGGCGAGGAAGGAGGCTGGAGGGGTCCGCTGGAAACTGGCCAGCCGGAGTGAGAGTACTGGGGTACATTTAGACCCCCCCCCTACACCCATTCTGAGGCCGGTGAACCCTCCTAGGACAGGGCTGGTGCCACAGCAGAGGGCAGGCAAGCAGCCCCCACCAAAGCAATGCCCCACATTCAGATCTGGCAGGCAGTACAGATCTGCACAGCCTCAGCTACATATATAACAGAACAGTAGTGGATTCAATACCAAAGTCTGTTTCCAACAAGAGACAGCTAATTATTCAAGGAAGCCCACAGACAGGGCATGAAGAACCTACAGAAAGCCCCTCTGGATCAGACCAAAGGTCCATCTAGTCCACCATTTTGTTCCACACAGTGGTTAATCAGTTACCCTTGATGGCTCATGAACAGGCAACAACCCTCTGGCTAGCAACTGGTATTCACTGATATACTGCTTCTGGGGCATATTTAGCTAGAGCACCTAGTATCATCACTTCCCACTTCTAGAATCATATGGCCAGGTCCGGTTTGCCTGACCATTCAGTCAATGCTGGTTTAGCACTTGAAGTTCTGGAATATGGAGCTCTGCTTCTGTTATGATTCTCTACATTATCAGCACATTGTGTGTCCACTAGACTGTCTAAGCAAGACAATATTCTTGTAGTTCAGCCAGAAGTATGTTTCCCCCTTAGAATCAACTTAAATAATGAATTTAGTTTTACCACTAGAAAGAAGCTCATGATCTGATAAAACACTTGCTGGTTACCCATTTCATGGCATTTGATTTTTCTTGTTTATATACTCAGTAGGCACTGAAATATTATCTATGTTTAGTAAAACTGTCATTATCCTTATTCTTCCTTTTCTGGGTAATCCATCTGCAGGTGATCATTCCTGATGCTAGGAAAGGTTACACGTATTACTATCCATCTGTGGATCAGAAACAGCACCAAAGGAAAAGGTTACACGTATTACTACCCTTTTGTGGATCAGAAACAGCACCAAAGGAATATCAAACAGGAGAGCCCAAACTAGTATTTTTTAAAGCAAGTTCTCCATGATCTTATGGTGAGTGTTTGGCCATTGTGCACCACACCGGCAACAATATACTTCACTCCCTTAGGAAGGAATTAACACTACCGCTGCCAGCATCTGACTTAAAACTACTGGGCAGCATCCTAAAGAGCATCCTTCTAGCTTATGTGGCTCTTCCCCAAGGGCACTTAAGGCGAGGGAGGCTGGAAGAAGGCTTCCAACTTTGCTTCGCGAAGGGGTAGGAGACAGGCCACCAAGACTGTTAATAACATAAAAGAGAAGCAACTGCCCGCGGCGGGAGTTATTTTCCAAAGCTCAGACATGCAAAATGTGATACGGAATTGAAGGGCAATCTGGAGATCCAGACAGATTGTTGTGAGATGTTCAGACAGGAACAGGAGCTAAAGCGTAGTCTAGCCTCCGCTCCGTCTCCTCCCGTGCTGTACCATCGCCTGCTGCCTCAGCTCAGCACAGCAGGGAAAAGCTGCACTAAGGGCATGGGGGACTGCGGATAGACTGCAGCACACTAGGGCATACATTCTGTGAATGTATGGCAAATGTGCCAGAAATGTATTGGTACTGGTGAGTCAGTTTTACTGGTATTCAGAGCTCATTTCGGGGGGGATCGCGGGGGATCGCAGTTCCCCCAGGTGAGGTACGGGGGGCGGGGCACATGATGAAGCCCCGCCCCCTGCTTCCGGCCGCCCCGCTTCCGGCCCTCATTCAGCCAGAAGGAGGCAGGAGAAGAGGGAGGGTAAGTTGCTTCCTCCCTGCCTCTCCCCACCCCTGCCTGCCTGGGGCCAGGGAGGGCCTTCGCGGGGCTTCCGTGTGGCCTTATGACACACTTCCGGTGATGTCAGGGGGTGTGGCCTTATGACACACTTCCAGTGATGTCGGGGTGTGTGGCATATGCTAATGAGTTATCCTAATGAATTCCCCTAGCTCTTTTTCTACGAAATGACCCCTGCTGGTATTACAGACTTAATAATAGAATGTATAATATCTGGAACATAAAATCCAGTAAGTGATCAACTAACATTCCAATTGCAATGTAAGGTCTAACTTATGAACATATGAAGTTGCCTTATACTGAATCAGACCATTGTTCTATGAAGGTCAGCATTGTCTACTCAGACTGCCAGGGGTTCTCCAAGGTCTCAGGCAGAGAGGACTTTCACATCACCAACTGCCTGGTCCTTTGTACTAGAGATGCCAGAGATTGAACCTGGGACCTTCTGCATGCAAAGCAGATGATCTACCACTGAGCCACAACCCCTCCCAGACTTCAGCTTATGGACACATTGCTATTCTTTTGTAGGTCATACATAATAGTTCTCGGTCTCAGGTTTGTACAAAATGTTGGTGGAAATGTTCAGGGTGAAACACATTAGATTTTTCCTTACAACTGTTTACTACCAGAAACTCAAGACAACAGTGTTCAACTGAAATTGCTCTTGATTAATCAATTAACCTTAGGTTTTAATATTAAAAAGGCTTTTCCCTCCAAGTCTGGTAACTTTTTATTTATAATTCTCAAACTTCAGAGAAGGCACATAGCTACTTCACAATCTGTGAAGAGGCACCTAACCGTGAGATTCTGGTAAATTAATTTACATTTCAATCAGTTAATATGTGAAGGCTGCAATCTTATACATGCGTACTTGGTTGTAAGCCACATTCAACACAGTGGGACTTTTGCCTGTGCAAATGGGTTTGGTCGTAAGAGACAAATGAATAAACAAGCAAAAGAGACAGATGAGTAAATAACCAAAACAAAATAACCAAAACATTTGATTTCAAGGCCCTGAGCCTGCTTTGGCGGGGAAGGCAGGATATAAATCAAATAAATAAATAAACATAATAACTAAACAAATGAAACAGGAAAGTAAATTAAGATTTGTACCTCCCCTAAGTTGACCCAGCTTTGGAACTTTTCAAAATTACAGTGAATGTATTTTGTTCCTAGCTCAGCGTCTCTCTTTTCATCTGTATTCAGCTACTGGAAAGAGTTATCATTAGTAAGAAATGAAGACTGCTCATTAGCATGCATGCTGTCCTACTAGGCCCTTCAAAGTATTTAACGATCAATAACAACCAGCAGCTCAGCCCACGAAAGCTTGAAGAAGTCCTTTGAAGACGAGACTAAACCACCTAAAGCCAATTGCCCTGCTTAACTATTCCTGTATTTTATACATCAATACCAAGCTGCCGGGCAGACAACAGCAACCACCCTTAATGCACATGGAAGACTTCGCCACTTAGCAAAGCGGGGGTGGGGGATGGGACACGAGTCCTTGTGCTTCCTCTTAGAGGTCTTTATGAGTATGCCACAGGGATCAAAGAGATGAAATATCCTGGGCATTCCGGGAGGTTACATCACTGCCACTAATTCAGCACTTCCCAGTTCTGAGGCTTTACCTCCTTGCTCAGGTGGAGGTTCGTACAAGTTCAGCATATTCTGACATACCCAGAAAAGTTCCCATCTTCCATGTGTCCCATGCAAAGTCAAGTAGGACATAGGTGCTTACCCCAGGAACCTTCTTTAGAAGAACTCCCAAGGGTCTCCTTCCTACCATCACACAAACAGAGATGGCTATCCTGCTTCTAAAGAATCTGAGGGAGCAGAAAGTGGTGCATTTTCTCCATTGTGTGAACAAAGTCCATGTTCTTAGTGCCCAAGAAAAGAACAGCTGGATTTTACACCATGGAACTCAACATTCGACATGTACATATGGCGGCCTGGTGTGTGTGTGTGTGTGTGTGTGGCTGCTATCAGACAAGACGCAGAGAACAACATCCAACAGGGTGGTGGTGGAAAATACCATCAAGTCGCAGCCAACTTGTGGCCAGCCCCATAGGGTTTTCAAGGCAAGAGCTAAACGGTTTTCCATTGCTTGCCTCTGTGTAGCAACCCCGGGCGTCCTTTGGTGGTCTCCCATCCAAGCATTATTAAGCAGGGCCAATCCTGTTTAGCTTCCAGGAACGGGTGACACAGAGCTAGCCTGGGCCATCCAGGTCAGGCCAAATTTCAGCACTGGTTTTGATATTCTTCAATGTGAAATATCAGAAGATATTCTCTCCACCCCAGTTCCTTCTATCCCACCCCAACCCTGTCATAATTTATTTATTTATTATCAAATTTGTACCCCGCCCTCCCCGCAAAGCAGGCTCAGGGCGGCTTCCAACATGACATATAAACAGCATAAAAACAGAATTATTAAAAACACTACAAATCAACAAGCACAAAGTGCTGGCAGCAATTAAAAGTCACTTAAACGACCCGTTTTCAATGGGATTTCCATTTCCCAATGCTCTAAGGTGTTTTTCTGCTCGTAGTTTCCTTAAGGCAACAACTCGATGGTAGCTCATGGGCCAGGTGCTGCAACAGTCGGGCGATCTAATGGTGGTCCAACAGCAGTCCAATGCCGACGGCCCCTAACTGAATGCCTGGCGGAAAAGCTCCATCTTACAGGCCCTGTGGAACTTTGAAAGGTCCCCCAGGGCCCTGGTCTCCTCCGGGAGCTTGTTCCACCAGGTAGGGGCCGCCACCGAAAAGGCCCCGGCCCTAGTGGCTGCTAGTTTGGCCTCCCTCGGGCCAGGGAGGGTCAACCGATTTTGAGACCCAGACCGTAGTGCTCTCTGGGGTATATACGGGGAAAGGCGGTCCCGTAGGTATGTCGGACCCCGGCCATAAAGGGCATCTTGAAGCGGATTCGGTATGCTATAGGCAGCCAGTGCAGTGTCCTCAGCGCAGGCTGGATGTGCTCCCATCTAGGGAGACCCAACAACAGCCTGGCTAGCTGTTGTTCTGCACTAGCTGCAGCTTCCGAATCCGTGACAAGGGCAGCCCCATGTAGAGAGCATTACAGTAGTCTAGTCTTGAGGTGACCATCGCATGGATCACTGTAGCCAGGTCAGCGCAGTCGAGGAAGGGAACCAACTACCTAATCAGCCTGAGATGATAAAAGGCCGACTTAGCAGTAGTCGCTACCTGGGCCTCCATAGTCCAGGTGCACTCCCAAACTCCGAACCTCCGGGGCTGGGACCAATGGAACCCCCTTGAAGGTCGGAAGTGGGATCCCCAACCCCGAACCGCCCCGACTCAAGTACAGGACCTCCATCTTCGCTGGATTCAACCTCAGCCGACTCAGCCTAAGCCAACGGATGGAACTACATTACTCAATGTATACAACTCTCAGTAATTTTCCTTATTGCTTTCATTCAGAGTAAAAGCTACTGTCATAACATTGTGAGTACTCACTAACAGGAAAAAAATTATAGCTATTTGAATAAGAGAACTACAAATTTTATTTTGGACAATTAATGTTAGCAAATTCAAAATGAAGTTCACAACCCATTATATTATAGAACTGAACATACCGTGTGGATGTGCATGTTTTCTAAAACTGCATTTCTATGAAGAAAGAAGAATGAGAAAAACAGTTCACAACACTAACTATAAAGGGAACTTACTCAAGGCCGTGATAATGGCACCCAGCAGCTTTTTCAAAAGGCAAACTTCTCACTTTTCCAGGTGTAAGTTCTGGTGTCAGAAGAAAAGCATTTTCACTGAAAAGGGGGGGGAAATCCATTTCAACTTGACATCATTTATTTATAGAAAATACAATACATTCTTACAGCGTTAATTGGAACAATCTGTCACATTGGTAGCACATTGCTAAAGTAACTCCAGCACAACTAAGCCTCGACTGATATTAGGGTTCCATGTTGCAGGCGCGGAAACACACCCTGATACACAGGTGCCCAACAAGTACTTTTAGAAAGTGGGCAGGGCCAGGTGGAGTTTTTGCCTAGAAAGGCTTTTGATTGGCTGTGCAGGTTTCAAAAAAATGCTACTTTGGCAGCGTCTGCCACTATAGCACAAGGATCCTCACTGTGTGACTGAAGGTAAGATGGGGAAACCATTTTGTAGCTGGCTCCACCTCCTGCAGCAGCCATTCTGGTGGCTGTGCCCACCACCCTGCGTTGGAATTCCAAAAGTGCCCGCAGGCTCAAAAAGGTTGGGGACTCCTCATCTATACCCATACAAAGTTTGAGTCCAGTAGCACCTTTAAGACCAACAAAGTTTAATTCTAGGTATAAGCTTTTGTTTGCATGCACACTTCATCAGATCTGATGAAGCCTGCATGCACATTAAAGTTTATACCCAGAATTAAACTTTGTCGGTCTTAAAGATGTCACTGGACTCAAACTTTGTTCTGTTTCTTCAGACCAACACGGCTACCCACCTGAATCTATACCTGTACAGTTACTGTACCCAGAGAGTTATCATTTCAGAAAAGACACACATAATATGTGAAAAGGGGAATTGATGGAGAATGGTTATCTGCCAGGAGAGGGGGGGAGACAGGCACGACAAGGAAGTGCCAGGCAGTAACCACCCTGCCTCTGATGGCTTCAGTCACAGGGATGATAATAGGGACAAAATATTATGGATCTAATCCTCCAGGGAGCCCTCCTCTATCCCAAGGAGCCCTTCCACCAACTTATGTGGCTCTTCAGTTTTGTGTAGTGGTTAAGTGTGTGGACTGTAATCTGGGAGAACCGGGTTTGAATCCCCACTCCTCCACTTGCACTTGCTGATGTGACCTTGGGTCAGTCACAAGCTCTGGCACAGCTGTCCTTGAAAAAGAGCAGTTTCTGTCAAGAGCTCTCTCAGCCCCACCCACCTCACAGGGTGTCTGTTGTGGGGAGGGGAAGGGAAAGGAGTTTGTAAGCCGCTCTGAGACTCCAAGTGAAGGGCGGGGTATAAATCCATTCTCTTCTTCTTCTTCTTTTTCTACCAATGGAAGAGCACTTAAGTTAGAGGAAGGCTTCAAACTTTGCACAGTGGAGTGGGATGACAGAGACAGGATCCACCCCAATAGCCGTTGAAAGGCATACCAGACACATAGTTTGGCTGAGGCTGCAGGCACTACATGTACTAGCTGTGAAACCTTGTTATGATTTATGTTATTCACCATCTTCAGCACTTGAGCTTCCATTTTTTTAAAAATACAACCAGGGAAATTACTCTATCTTCAAGAGTTGGCTTCCTGGTTTTTCCCCCAACAGGATCTGCCTTGAGTCTTTGCAAGAAAGGCAGAGTATAAATGGAGTAGTAAATATAGTTTGTATCTGTAGTCTCAAGGGTCTGAGTGAAGGCCTGCTGTACTGTGTTCATGCATCCTTAACTCCAAATAAAGTTTTCTTGGGACTACTGAATATTACGCTCTTCTACAGAAGTGGCACACTGTGATCGTGAATTAAGATCACACAATGCTGTTCGGTTCTGTATTTTCCTTTAAAAAGATGCCTGGAGTGAATCTCAAAGTTTTACCTTTTCTGAATGTGCAAAGGCTGAAGGTTCCCAACCGGCTGCCCTTCTGGAGTGAAAAATTTCAAAAGCTCTTTAGCATCAAGTGATGTTGTTGACTCCTTTTGGCTATCTTTGCGCCCCAACAGCTGCTCGGAAATTCTAATAGGGGGGAAAAAACGGGTAAAAGAAGAGCTTCCAGAAAATCCAGCAAGGACAATGCAGACGACAGTAGCAATTCTTGTCCAGAGGGAGCAGCGCGATTTATACGTCTGAAGAGTTTGCACGTTGCGCAGCATTACCTTGGTTTTTGCTTCGTTTTTTCGAAATTTTCTAAGTTCTGGAGGACATTTCTTTCTGGCCACTCCAAAGGAGTTGAATGTTTCAGCTCCGATTCTGAGTCAAGAAAAAGGAAGGGGAACAAGAAAAACCCATCAAACAACAGCTTAATCAACTGCTAAATATTTTGCTCTATACGAAGTGGACACCAAGTCTCCCTTTAGGCCGAGTGAAAAGCTCAGCATAGCTTGAACATGAGATTGCTTCTAGACTGGCCCAGTAAAAGACATTCCTCACAATTCTCTTGCCTTCTGCAGTCTATATGGCAACAGGACTGGCCTACTTCGGTACACCCACGTACAGTGTCCTATTTGCTTTGGCTGTGCTTCGTAAACAAACCAGTGAATAGCCAGTAAGTCACATTAAGAACAGGCCTGGTGGCTCTGATGAAGGATTGCCCGTTTGCTCCACTGGGGCCTTCCATTTGGTTTGTCCACCAGCAACTGGTATTCAGGGCTTCCCATTTAGCCACCAAGGCTAGCACCCGTTGACAGACTTCGTTACCCTTCATGAATCTGTCCAATCCTATTATATTTATTTAGAGAATTTATAACTCACTTTTTTCAGAAGAAGTGTCCTCACAGGGAACATTATTTAAATACAACATTAAAAAAACCAGCAAAACAAATTAAATACCAGACAGAGAAAATCCAAACTTAACACCACAGCCAAAACCAATTACAGCCAAAGCATATGGGCCAGAGAAAGCCTGTTTTAAAAGAGCCAAGGCTTGGATCTAGCAAACTACAGCTAGTTTGCTCCCCAGACAAGAACGTCTGACAGGCAGTGGCCACCAGCTTAATACATGGTGGGATCATTAAAAGATTCTCCGCATGAATTGTTGGGACTACGGCTCACTGGTAGAATGTGTGCTGTACGTGAAAAGATGTAGATTAAACCCCGAACAGCAGGTGTTGAGGAAAGACCTTTCCCTGCCTGAGACCCTGGGGCACTGCTGCGTCAAAATGGACCAAGGGTAGGCCACCTTTTTTTTTGCTCAAGTGCCAAGATCCAACAACATCCACTGTATTTATTTAATTAATATGATTTATATCTTGCCTTTCTGCCCTTAAAAGGGCTACCAAGGCAGCTCCTCCTCCAACATTGGTGTTGTGCAATGCCAGGTCAGTGAATAATAAAACAGCGGTCCTTCGGGACTTTATTATGGAACAACGGGCTGACCTGGCTTGCGTGACCGAGACCTGGGTGTGGGATGGGGAGACTGTAGCCCTCTCCCAGCTTGCCCCATCTGGGTTTTCGGTCCTACACCAATCACGGATTAGAGGGCGGGGGGGAGGAGTGGCGATATTTGTACGAGAGGCTTACTCCTTCAGGGTGCTCCCCACGGCGGAGATTGCGGGCGTACAGTATGTTGGTCTGGTGCTGGAGGCCGAGGAGAGTTTGGCAATCTGGCTGGTGTAGGGAATTGGACATTGGCTGTGAGGCTTTTGCGAGCTATTTTGCGATTAATGTCTGACCCCCCGGCTCGGTCTTCCCCGCCACAGTTGATACAGTTAGTGAACTTGAGGCCCCTTGCACGGCTGCGCCGGGCTTAGAGGGCTTTGACCGGCTCAGCCTGGAGGAAGTTGATAGACTCCTCGTATCTGTGCGCCCAACCACTTGCGGCCTTGATCCGTGCCCCTCCTGGCTCATTAAAGCGGGCCATGAGGGGTTTCGAGGTGCCTTGATGGAAATTGTCCACAAGTCCCTCTTGGAGGGGCGATTCCCGAGGCACTCAAGGAAGCGTTGGTCTGCCTGGTCTTGAAAAAGCCAACTCTGGACCCGGCTGAATTGGCCAGCTATCGGCTGGTGTCCCACTTGCCCTATCTGGGCAAGTTGATTGAGAGGGCGGTGGCGACTCAGTTACAGAGCTTTCTAGATGATGCTTCCGTCCTTGATCCATTCCAGTCTGGCTTTTGCCCGGGGTACGGGACAGAGACTGTGCTGGTTGCCCTGACTGACAACCTCCGACGGCATCTGGATCAAGGTGGTGTGGCAGCGCTGTTGTTATTAGATCTGTCGGCTGCATTTGATACGGTCAACCACCAGCTGCTGGTCCACCGCCTTGCCGACGTGGGGATTCAAGGGCTCGCCCTTCAATGGCTTGCCTCTTTTCTCCAAGGTCGGGGACAGAGGGTTGTGCTAGGGGAGCAGCAGTCCCGGAGGCACCTGCTTGAATGTGGAGTACTGCTCAGGGGGCAGTACTCTCCCCGATGCTATTTAATATTTATATGCACCCCCTCGTCCAGATTGTCCGGAGGTATGGGCTTGGGTGTCATCAATATGCAGATGACACCCAGCTCTATCTGATGTT
>NW_015166451.1:334213-373908 GCF_001447785.1 Gekko japonicus | reverse complement strand
CCAGGTCCTTTTTGGTGGCGGCCCCTATCTGGTGGAATGAGCTCCCGGAGGAGATCAGGGCTCTGCGGGACCTTTTACAGTTCTGCAGAGCCTGTAAGACGGAGCTCTTCCGCCAGGCTTTTGAATAGGGGCTGCCGCCGCCACTACCACCACCGCATATATGCGGAGCAGGACTGTCGGGGTAGGCTAATGAGAAATCGGAACATCATGGCTCATGCCGTCCCCCTTTTCTGATTTCGATCTTGGACATCTTCTTGACATGTAATGGAGTGTGTGTAAGTCTAGTCCTCCATGTATCTTGTGAGTTGTGAATTGTTTTTAACTTCTGTGGTTTTAATGTATCTGTTTTATAGCACTTTGTGCCTTGTAAGCCGCCCTGAGCCTGCGTGCGGGGAGGGCGGGATAGAAACGGAATGAAATAAATAAATAATAATAACAAAATATACATTATTTAATTTTTATAATTAATTATTATAATTATAATAATTATAAAATGACATTATAAAACCACTGTAAATGTACGTTATAAAACCATGCAAACACTGCTTTTTACTTGTGAATATTGTGGCAACACAATCAAAGAAGGTTATTTGTGGACCATAGGTGGATTTTATAATCACTGGGCTAGTGATTGCACTAAAAAGGTTTCATGTGCATATTTATCCTGTGCCTGGTTATTTTACTTCTGAACAATTTACTTTATGGTCCTTGTTGAATTTATAGTTTGTATGTATTCCTGATTGTGTTTTTATGAATGTAACTATTTACCATCTAGCCACACTTGTATGACCTCTGAGGAAGGCCGATTCGGCCGAAACGCGTCAGGTCAACTCTTTTAGCCCTGGTTATGGTTATGTTTTATATATATTGGTTATAATTGGGCCCCTATATATGTTTTAATTTGATATTATTAATAAATACATGTACCTCTTTTTATGTAAAGGTTTTAATATTGGCCCTCCTTTCCACTAACCTTTGTTTGGTTTTGGCGTTATAAAACCATTACAATAAAAACACATAAAACATACATGATTAAAACGTTAAAAAAAGAGTTTAAAAACAGAGTTAAAATACATACTAAACATAAAGACATTGGTTCAGGAAGGAGGGATCATTGAGGAAGTGCCCAACAATACCCACTGGCAGAAGATGGCAACAGAAGGGGACAGGTAAATCACCCTGGGGAGGGAGTTCCAGAACTTTGGTGCCAGTACCGAGACGGTCCTCTCCTCAGTTGCGACCTGCCTAATCTCCAAAGGCAGGGGCATTTGACAGGGGCCTCCAAAGATAACGGTCGGGCAGGCTGATAAGGGATTAGGGTGGTCCTTCAGGTATGCTGGCCCCAAACCATATAGGGCTCTGAAGGTCAAGCCCAGCACCTTTAATTGTGCCTGGAAACAAACTAGAAGCCAGTGTAGGTGGGGCCACGAAGGCACAATCAAGAGAGGCTAACCCCTCCCCTAACCAAATCTCAGTGATACATGCCAGATCAGCCCTCTCATCTAGGATTAGATCCTGCATGGATTCTGTTTTCCCTGTGACTGACCTGGCACTTAGGAGCAGGATTTTACAGCCTGGTGAGTTGTTGGTACAGTTACATAAGAACATAACAGAAGGCCATGTTGGATCAGGCCAATGGCCCATCCAGTCCAACACTCTGTGTCACAGTGGCCAAAGCCCAGGTTCCATCAGAAGGTCCACCAGTGGGTCCAGAATGTTAGAAGCCCCCCCACTGTGGCTCCCCTGAGCACCAAGAATACAGAGCATCACTTGCTCCAGACATAGAAATTTCACATTACCCTTTTAAAGCCGGTTTTAAGCTGTTATTGATCCGTCTTAGAGTAAACCGGTACAGGGCTGCCATTTCACACAAGCCTTTCCCCTACTGGTAAAGAGCCGTCTCTGAAACGGTTTGGCATTTCAGACTGCACCGCTTTTCCCCGCCCTTTTTTGCCCACGCGGGTGATCTCTGTCTTTTTTTTTTTAACGTTTTAGAGTGCTATAGCGCAACACCAAAACAGCACTATAGCAACCCCATTGGAATGCCTGGACTCCACTGGGATATATGAGATGGCTACATCTGCCACCTGGAAACAAGTACCCCATTGGATACAGGCTTCAAGTGGGAGATCAGGGCATCAGTGATTGGTGAGACAAATGTTGCTAACCCAGCCTGATGTGCACCCATCCATGCCAAGAGGCGATTGGCTGGGAAGTGACTGGCACAGAGCTGGGTCAGGTATAAAGGGCAGGGAGGCAAGCCCCTTATCTTTGTGGGTTGAAGTTGGTGAGTGGTAGGCTTGTCTGGTTACAGTGGTTTTGTGTGACTGTGTGAGAGGCTACTGATCTATTAGTCATGGTCTCCATAACTACCTTGTTGAAACCCATCACCCTCCCCTGACTCATCTTTGGGCATGGAAGGGTTAGCAACATCTATCTCACCAATCACTGATGCCCTGATCTCCCGCTTGAAGGCTGTATCCAATGGGGTACTTGTTTCCAGGTGGCAGATGTAGCCATCTCATGTATCCCAGTGGAATCCAGGCATTCCAATGGGGTTGCTATAGTGCTGTTTTGGTGTTGCGTTATAGCGGTATAGCGCTCTAAAGCGACTGTTCAAAAAAAAGATGGCGATCGCCCGCGCAGGCGAAAAAGGGCAGGAAATCACGCTTCAGAAATGGTACAAGAAACTGAAGACCTCTTGGAAGCAGTTTACAGGTAAAACGCTTCAGCCACGTTTCCTGAACGGGACAGAAGCGTTTCTTCTGAAAGTGAAAATATATTCCAGTAGGGAACTGTTACTAAAACGGTTCTGTCTAAAATGTCAGACCAGAAACCGTTAGGGAACCGTTCCTGTACCGGAATATATGGGCTGTCTGAAATTCCCCATACTCTTCTATCTATACGCTGTGGCTAAAGACCCCTGATGGACCTCTGTTCTGTATGTTTATCCAATCCCCTCTTAAAGCTGCCTATGCTTGTAGCCGCCGCCACTTCCTGTGGCAGTGAATTCCACGTGTTAATCACTCTACGGGTGAAGTAGTTAGCTTACTGCTCATTAATTTCATTGAGTGCCCACAAGTTCTTGTATTGTGAGAAAGGGAGAAAAATACTTCTTTCTCTACTTCCTCTATCCCAAGCATACTTTTGTAAACCTCTGTCATGTCACCCCTCAATCGTTGTTTCCCCAAGCTAAGGAGCCCTAAGCTCTTTAACTTTTCTTCATAGGGAAGGTTCCATCCACTTTTTTTAGTTGCCCTTTTCTGCACTTTTTCCAGTGCTATAGTATCTTTTTTGAGGTGCGGTGACCAGAACTGTACACAGTATCCCTTCCCTTTCCCTGGCCTGCTGTTCTCCCACCACCACATCTCCCCCTCCCACACAAGCTATGAATTATGACATCATCTCTCACCCCATTCTATCTCCCCAAGCCCATACTCTTATCCTATAACCACAGGGATTACAGTTTACTCAGGGGCTTCAATGAAGCCTTGTAAAAACTTTTTGGAGGTTCAGATATATATTATCCACCAGGGTCATAGCATCTGCACTCTAAAAAGCTTTTAAAAGTTTGGTGACCCAGTATTTTCTTTTGTAGACACTAGCGATTTTTCTACATCAAGTCTTGACTTTATTGTTTATTAAACCTTTCTCCCAATTTACCTGAGCAAATATCAGGCTAATGAACTAGCAATTTCCAGTCCTCCCTTTGGACTGAGCTTTTAAAAATGGCATTATGTTGGCTAGCTCCAATCCTCCCCTGCCCTGAAGAGATCTGACCTTCCTGACTCCCCCCCCCCTTTCAACTTCTTTCTGAACTATTTCTTAGAACTTTCCTCTTTTGACATTAAATGCAACACGTCAGACTTTCTGGGGAAACTTTCCACTTAGATTGATGTTTAAATCTGATGGCACTGTGGTCACTGTTCCCAGCAAGTTTTGACAACACTTACATCTTGTTTCAGATCTTGGGCATTATTCAGGGTTAAGTCGAGGGTCAATTCCCCCGCTAGCTGGCTCCATGTTGAACTGTTTGAAGGGAAAGTCATTTATCATGTCTAGAAATACAGTCTCTCTGTCACAACCGGCTTGTGCACTTATGAAGTCAAATGTAAAGTTAGCTGGAAGTCATCCATTATTACAGCATTTTCTCTTTTGGCTACCTTCCCTGATTTTTTTTTTTTCCCCTTAAGGGCTGATCAAAGTTCTTGAAGGGGAGGGGATGCTTTGTGGTCTGGTCTCATTTTTTGAGCCTAGCATTTCTACCCATAGTTTTTTTCAGGAAAATGTTTGTTCCCATTAAACTTTCTCATGCATTCAGTCATGCAAATCTGGCCCTCAATAACTCCCTTCCTTGACCCTTCTGCATTCTGGGATAAACATATTCTCTTGATTTTCATTGCTCATTTAGGACTGCGATATGCCTACAATTAACCAAATCTTTGGATTCCCACATTTTGCCTTTGGAATTTCTGGCATTCACATATCGATAATAATGCTTAGCATCCCTCTCCAAGTGCCTGTTGCATGTGCAGTTTTCTCCACAACTCCTTAGCCTGCATGTATCACTATAATTTGTTTCTATATGTGGCATGCACATTTAATTGAACTGAAAATATGACTAATACAGTCAACAAGTTCTGCTTGGAATACCACCTTTCCTAAGGAAAGAGAATAAAATAAAATCCTCAACTGATGCCCTTATGCATGTAGCTTATTGCTGTAACTGCATTACTACAAATCTTGAGTAATCAGAGTACAGATGTATAATTTACCAGTTACAATTTGGAGAGCAAAATATACCATCAGATGCCTGAATGGAGTAAAAGGTCTGTAAAGACAGAACAGCAACTTAAAATAACAGCAGATCATAACACTAGTAGCACTTGTAGCAAGTAGCAAGTTTGATTGTTTTGTGCTTTCATATCTGAATTTTGTTTTAAGCTGCTTTTGCCAACTTCGAAATGTGGGGTTTGAATTAGAAAACAAAATCAGACTACTTTGCAATTCATTAAAAAGGCACACATTTTTGTGTGCAAGATCATTAGGAATAATGCCCTACATTTCCCATTTACCCCCTAGGCATTGCCTTGAAGCATCAGCTTGCTATCCAAGCCCTGCCCCTATCTTTTTTGGGGGGGAAGGGGGGAAAGAATTAGATTCGAACTATAGCACCCGTGCTGCCTATCACGAAGACACCTTAATAATTTTATCTTCTAGTAAACTATGAAAGACATGGTACTTTACAATCCCCCTCCAAAGATAACTCCCTTCCCTATTTCTCTCTGGTATGTTGCATTAAATTGATGAGAGTAGAAGAAAACACTGATCTGACACTATACGTATACGACAACCATGTGTACAGGAAAGCAACAAAGATTAGTTCTTGTTGAGTGAATTCAAATTAAATGTCAGCAAAGTGGTGACACACGCACACAACTACTGATGCTATCAAGGAGAAGTAACTTCATGATATTGGCAGCATTTTTCCAAATGGTGATATTAAAGCCACATAACACACAAAAAAGATACCTACCACAACTTGTCCCGTGACCTTTGTTTTTGACAGCTGTTATTGGACAATCACTCTTGGGAAGGCTAGCATTCCACAACTCTAAAAAACGTTCCCTGGTTCGTGTTAACATGCATTTCAGTTCCTCAGCTGAAACAATCAGGGATGGTTTGGCTGTTTGCTGCCTCTCTATTAAAAACACACACACATACACACAAAAGCACTGCTGAGCTTTACAACAACATTGACAAGGTACCTTTAAACACTAGATGTACAGATATTGCTATCGATGTACTTCATAGCCACAAACAGAACACCGCTAGTTTTAAAAGGGCTGGAGCTACATATATGAATTACCTTTAAAAGCTACCTTATCTATAAAGAAAATTTCCATTTGTCTCTCCCCGCAGAATATTAACAATGAATTTTCTTCATACATGTTCAGAAATACTCAGAAATTCCTCTGTAATAAAAGTTCAAGCAGATAACAAACCAATGGGGGGACAGTTTATTTTATTAAAGAAGGCTGTGGATACAGTAGAAAAATGGAAGATAACACCCTAAGTTCAATAGCAGAAGGTTTTTAACCACTGGTGAGGTGATATTCTGGGTGGGGGGACAGTTCCGGAGCAAAAAACTCATTGGAATTAAGACAGAATTACCTAAATATCAAAGGTATCTTGCATTTACTGTTCAGAAACTGTGACAAGATTGTGGATACCATGGAACCACGAGCAATGGAATTCCCTTTACTTTCACTATGGATCAGTCTTGCTCCTGTACAGGGTATTTGCTTGCAACAAGTGAACCCCTGAATTTTGGGTCTGAGAACCCCCACACCAGTCCCAAGTTAGACTTTGGCTGAATTTTAAAAAAAAGTCTCAAAAGCTCCAGCTGAGAAAGGGAAGATTACAGTCGTAAAGGAGCTCATGTTTCAAAATAGGAGGTTGCTTAGTTGTGATTAAGAGACACGGAATAAACCTCTGGTAAATATCTGGAAACAAGAGAAAAGAGGAGTTGTGGTTGAAACTGGCCAAGGTGTTTAGAGGGCTCACTGGCATGAATGTCTGGAAAATTGGAGAATGGCTTAGGTAAAGCAATTTTAGAACAGCAAGATGTAATCATAGTCTGGAGGAAGGTGAAACAGGAGTGATTAGGGATTGCTAAATTTTGCTGAAGCCTTTTCTTCACGTGTGCATTTGAAACTATGCTTGCTCTAGACCAGATGTGGTCAGAACATGTGCGGAAGGAACAGTTCCAAGGGGATCACTGAAAGTGATAGGAACATTTCTCCTGAGAAGTGGACCAACTAGCCAATGGGAACACAAAGCAATCCAGGAAGAGAGAAGCGCAGAGAGCAAAGACATCAGCCTAAGAATCCAAAGTCGCTTCTGTGCTTTCTGTCCACAGCAGGAGCAGAGCTAAGCATGACTGTGGGGTGCTAGTTTCTTCCTTGCTATCCTTGAGAAGACCGCACATGGCCTCAGAAGTGACCGGCTGGCCAGGCCACCTGTAGCATCAGTTGGTACCCTTGATCCTCACGGTGAAGTAACAGAATGTGTTTTGTATGTTTCTCCTTGATCATTTGCTCTTGTTAGTATATTGTGCTGTTGTGCTAAATAAACCAGTTTGATTCATAAACCTAACTTGGGGTTTGTGTGTGTAGTTGGTCCGGCTCTTCTATGGGTTCTAAGCAAAGAACCAACAAGTCTGCAGTCTACTCAGTAGCTGCAGCTAAGTGTAACAGACTGCTTTTCTGCACTTGAGGCAAAGAAGGAATCTTTCTTTCCCCATCATCTCTTGCTCAGATTTATTACAATGACAGCGACTGGCTGCAGCTTGGTATGCAAAAATCAGCAGGTAAAGGCATTTTACGGCACAAAGCTGAGCATCTTCATCCACTAGACTTACCAAATCCCTAAAGACAAAAGAAATGTTCTGTCACTTTAATATTGGGCTCGCACAATGTTATTCACCTCCATGCTACGAAAAGCTTCAGTTGCCCATTTCTACATATTAAGCTATTAGTAAAGGGACGGGGTGGGGGCACAGTGGCTCAGAGGTTAAGACGCTGAGCTGCAGACAGGAAGGTCTGTAGTTCGGCAGTTCGAGACCCGAGTGCTGCGTGACAGAGTGAGCTCCCGTCTCTGGCCCCAGCTCCTGGCAACCTAACAGTTAAAAAGCAAGAAACTGCAAATAGATGAATAGGTACCACTTCAGTGGGAAGGTTCCGTGCACATTGGCGTCTAGTCATGCCAGCCACATGACCACGGAAATGTCTTCGGACAGCGCTGGCTCTTGGGTTCGGAAATGGAGATGAGCGCTGCTCCCTAAAGTTGGATTTGACTAGTTTTTGAGCAAGGGAAACCTTTACCTTTACTTTTTAAAGGGACAGGATATATTTCTTCAAGCTCATATTTCTTTAACCCCTATCAACTCCCACAGTCTGCATACTGAACACCTGGGTGAAGGCACAGCTGATGAGTCTGGCTGAAGGCCTGACAACCCATATTTCACTAAAAAAATATTGTTTTGTTTTAGTTTTTCTCTTGTATTGTATAGCTTAGCTCCAGGTTCACCCTCTGGTTGGGTATCTGCTCTGAAAGTAGTAACAGGAAAACATTCCTTGCAAAAATAACAGAGAGAAGTCAACATCTGTTTTTAGAGACATCATACGGGCAGAAAACTCCTTAGATGCATAATCCCACATTTTCCTAATGAAAACACTTTAAAACACCGCTTGAATGTTGTTTCCCCAAGAGTGTAACGTAAATACTGTCAAATTAAACCTAAATTATGATTAAATTGTTATGTATCAGCTCACAGGCTGGCAGCTGTTCTTTCAGTTACTTACTTAGGCATTGATTCAAAGCTAACGCCTGGATACAAGCCAGTTTCTTCTCCCTCTGTAGGATCTGTTCTCCACTGACAAATGGAAGAGATCTAATGATCTCTTCAGCCATACCTGTAAGGGGGGGGGGATTTCATGAGACAAAAGACAATCCAACAAATCACAACATGATAAAAACAATATGAGTCACGTTGGCATTAAGCATCCTGGATTAACACCCTTGAGTAAAACATCACACAAGTTTTACCCAACGCAGTTATAGTTTTGCGTGGGTTTAATACTCAAAAACAGAATGGGTTACCTAAGGCCAATTCAGAGAACCTCAGCATTTCACAGGAACAGAAACGGAAGCCACCCCCATCTCTTCTCCAAAAGCTGGACTATAGCTATTCCTTCCCCATCCAGCAGCCAGTAGTACAATTCAGAATATGCCACAAGCAGACCACAGGCGAAGCATAGGAGAGACAAGAAGGGGGGGAATCCCATTCCCCCTTATTGCTCCCCCCCCCCCAATCATTCACCTCTGGGCCTGGCCAGCGGTGTCTAGGAGCTGCTCCAAGCCCAAGCAGCCTCTGGCATGCAAGGAGCTCCCAGCCGCCCAGAAGCTTTTTGATTTCTTACCAGAGATAGGGGCTATACGTTGCTACTAGTAGACAGACAAATGGGGCCCCCCAAAAAAAATTGTGGTGGGGGATTCCACTCCCCCCCCATCACTATCAAGTGCAACGCCCTGAAGGGCTGCCGGGCTCTGCCACTGCTGCAGCCAGGCCAGGAGCAGCTACCGGGCTCTGCTGCCACCGTGGCTGGGATCTGAGCGTCTGCTGGGCTCCGCCGCCACCACAGCCATACTTGGAATGGCTGCCAGGCTCCACCACTACCAGAGTCATGCCTACCGGCAGCATCCAAACTCCACCAACATGGTTGGGCCGGCTGGCGGCTTCCAAGCTTTGGAGCGGCTGCTGGAGTCCTCTTCTTCTGATCCTAGGCTGTCGGCATCCACCACTTGGGCACTCAGGCCCACAGCGGCTGCCGGAATCAGGGGGGGGGGGAGGATTTCCCCTCCCACTTAATCACCAGGCCCAGCATGGCTCCTGGGCTACAACGACGCCACCACTGCTGGCAGGCCCAACGAGATTCTCAGGCTCACCGTCTCCTCCAATGAATGCCAGAGGTAAGCGCTTTTCGGGGTATTTAAATCCCCCGTGTACCTTTTTGAACATTTCATTCTTTAGCCTCCATGTGGCAATAAGCCAGCCATCAAAGGAGATCAAGGACCATCTGCTGACTCATTCAAAAGCCTAACTTTCAGGGGTGAGAAACATAAGAAGCCGTCTTATACCAGGTCCACCAAGGTCACTATTGTCCATTCTGATTAGAATCACAGGGGTGGAAACTAGTCAGAGGGTCAAAAATACTGATTTTACTGACCAAAATTCCAAAAAAACTGACCAAATACTGACAAAAAACTGATAAATTACTGAACAATGTAATGTCAGCCTAATGATAAGCTAGCATTTTAAATGTAAAACTAGGACTACATTAAAAATTATTTTTATCTGGCCTCCACCATCCCCATAGCCAGTCCCATAGTTAGATGTGACCCAGATAAAAGGATTGCACTCCTTTTTATTGATTTTTTTTAAAGAACAGAGGACAATTTTTTCATTATTGTACAACATTGAAGGCAAAAAAAGATTCCCTTTTAAAAATAATCACATACTGAAGATAATAAAACAGCAAAAACATGTTAAAAACCAAACATAAAGTAATAATTATGACAACAAAACATAATTACTGTAAGGTAATACTTGTCTTTGCTTGTACTTGGTTTTTTGATGAAAAAAGAACCGGCCAGGAGCCTGCCATTCCTGGTGGAGGCCGTGTTGGGCTGGGCATTGGAACACCCTAGACCGATTGTCCTGCGTGATTTCAATGCCCAGACAATGTGGCCTCCACTCAGGCGATGGACCCAGTGCCATCCGTGGTGGCGCTGGGACTCTCCCAATATGTAATGACTCCCACTCGCCGGGCCGGACACACGCTCAATCTGATCTTCGCGGCAGGGGTCACAGTGGACCGGCTCACTGCCTCAGCAGTGTCATGGTCAGATCATCATGCCCTGAAGGCCCATCTGAATGTTTCAGCCCAACCCTGTTTGGGCGGCGAGCAGATTTCAGCTTGCCCATGGAGCCAAATGGACCCTATGTGGCTTCAAATGGCCCTGCGGGATCCGATGCCCCCTGGCAGCTCGTTAGACGAGCTTGTGGAGGATTGGCACAGCTGACTCTTGGCAGCCATCAATGAGATCGCTCCCCGACGCCCTCTGCGCCCTCACTCTAGGCTGGCTCCTTGGTTTACCCAGGAGTTGCAGCTGATGAAGCAAAGGCTAAGATGGCTAGAGAGACAGTAGCAATGCGCCCGCGATGAAGTCAAAAGAACATCTTATAGGACATATATGAGCTCCTATGAGATGGCAGTCAGAGTATTATGCAAGCTCATGCCCAGCCCAATTATTTAGAATAATTCGGTCTATGACTGTTCTGCCACAAGGCAGACCAAATGTTAGGGAATTGGACACTGGCTGTGAGGCCTTTGAGAGCTACTTTGCAGATAAAATTCTGTCGCTCTGCCATGACCTCCCCACCACAGTTGAGACAGTAAGTGAACTCGAGGCTCCATGTATGTCTTCTAGTCAGGTTATGGATTATTTCAGTCTGCTCAGCCTGGAAGAAGTTGACAAACTGCTCTTAACTGTATGCCCTACCATGTGCTGCCTTGACCCGTGCCCATCATTGCTAATTAAAGCTGGCTGTGATGGGTTTCGAGATGCCCTAGGGTAGATTATCAAAGTCCCTCTCGGAAGGACAGGTCCCTAGGGCACTCAAGGAAGCTGTGGTTCGTCCCCTCCTGAAAAAGCCATCTCTGGATCTAGCTGAATTGGCTAATTACAGGCCAGTCTCCAATCTGCCCTATTTGGGCAAAATAATTGAGAGGGCCATGGCAATTCAGCTACGGAGCTTTTTGGATGACACTTCCATTCTAGATCCTTTCTACCACCTCTGGCTGATTAGGCAGTTGGTTCTCTTCCTCGAATGCAACGACTTGGCGACAGTGATCCATGCAATGGTCACCTCGAGATTGGAGTACTGCAATGCTCTCTACATGGGGCTGCCCCATGGTCAGAGGCCACATACCTGAGATAATGCCTTTCCCCACATGCTCCCCAGAGAGCACTGCGCTCAGGGTCACAAAATTGATTGGCCTCCTAGATCTTAAAGGTGCCAGGCTGGCCACAACCAGGACCAGAGCCTTCTCAGTGGTAGCTCCGTACTGGTGGAATGAGCTCCCAGAAGAGATCAGGGCCCTCGGGACCTTTTACATTTCTGCAGGGCCTGCAAGATGGAGCTCTTCCACAAGGCCTTTGACTAAGGAACCGCACCAAATAACATTAAATAACTGAGAAGTGACAGTGCCCTGGTCCTTGGCTTACCACCAGCAGCCTGTGCTGTTGCCTAAATATAGAGACCAAGATGAGCCAACCACCAATATAGATCATCTGATTACAACACTAGTATTGGTTCTGCCTTCTGTAAACATTCTTATAAGTACCTGATCACTTACTAGCACTTTATGATAATGTAGAGTTTTATTATTTGTTTTAAGATTGTATATAATTTGTTGCCTATATGTTTAATCTCTTTGTAAACCACCCTGAGCCCACTCTGGCAGGGAGGGCAGGGTATAAATTGAAGAAATAAATGAAGTTATTCATGAATTCTTTCGGTTCTCAACAGTTTTCTGCACCGCATCTACAAGCATTGTTCCCTTGTCCTCTTCTTCCATTGCTTTCTCAACTCCTTCTAGCATGAGCTGTGCCATGTTGAATCCCACAATATCCATTACCTCTACTTTCATTGCCTCATGTTTTAAGAAGTTAATTATGTTTCTATAATTTGTGGAAGATTTCCCCAAATCATTTTTACTCTTAGGAACAAAGTCCTCAAAGTACTTAACATAAGAACATAAGAGATGCCAATGTTGGATCAGGCCAAAGGCCCATCCAGTCCAACACTCTGTGTCACACAGTGGCCAGAAATACCAGTGCCATCAGGAGGTCCAGCAGTGGGGCCAGGACATTAGAAGCCCTCCCACTGTTGACCCCCCCAAGCACCAAGAAGACAGAGCATCACTTGCCCCAGAGCCCCTATCTATACCTTGTGGCTAATTGCCACTGATGGACCTCTGCTCCATATGCCTATCTAATTCCCTTTTGAAGCCGTCCATGCTTGTAGCCGCCACCACTTCCTGTGGCAGTGAATTCCAAGTGTTAATCACTCTTTGGGTGAAGAAGGTACTTCATACCTAAACTGAAAACAATCTGTCTTCTCACTGGAAGTCATCATGTTTCCCCAAAAATGCAGTCATGAAAACAGAAAAACACAAACTGCATTCACAAAAATCAAAGAAGTACTGACTTTACTGACCAATTTTTTAAAAAACTGACAAATGACTGACCAAGATGAAAAAAACCTGACTTTTACTGATTTTACTGACCATTTTCCACCCCTGAAATCAATACTCTAGTTCTTACATAATGCTACTACCCAGAAACCCTGACAACTAGAGAAGCCAGAGACTGAACCTGGGACCTTCTGTATGCCCAGCATGTGATCCAGCCCTGAGCTAGGGCCTCCCACAAATCCCTTTATATTAAAGTACCCACAGGTCTTGCTGCAGACACCATGCCACGTCATGAGAACTAGAGCATCATGACTTTTTCAGAAAGGCAGGTGCCGCAACATATTTTTATTTCATAAATATTTAAATTCGTTCAGAGAGACTCACCCTCAGAATAACCCTGCGAGGTAGGTTACACTGGAAGACTGGCTGAAGGTCTTCCCCTCAAGTGCACTTCATAGCCAAGCAGGGATCTGAATTTGGATCTTCCCTCCCCAGTACTTTCCTATCACTACACTCTACCCATTCCATGTTGCCAAATGATTCAGAAGCCAGGGGGATATTAAAATGGTTGTAAAAGATTGTATCTTTTTTGCTGCACTACACTGCCTAGCTATTTTTGTAGGATGTTGTGAATGAGAAAAGAAGAGTCACCAATGTTCAGAAAACAACAAAATTAAGGCTGTGCTGGGCAGAACCTCTGGTTTGGGAATGAGAGGCCCCGTGTGCTGGAAAACATAATGAGAAAGAATGACCCCTAACAGGATTGTATCTTCAACAGAGATTCCAACTGTCATCTCAGTAAGTCAGCAGCTACACAGGAGAACAAAGCAGTACATAGGCATCACAGATCACATTCTGGTTGAAAGAGTGAATAGGAAAGGTTGATTATGAAGTTTACTTTTAAGTAACACGCTTGAGCTGCAGTGGCTCAAGTGGTTAAGATGCTGAACTGCAGGCTGTGGAAGGTCAGTAGTTCAGCAGTTCGAGACCCGGGTGCCGCAAGATGGAGTGAGCTCCCATCTCTAGTTCCAGCTCCTGCCAACCTAGCAGTTTGAAAGCAAGAAATTGCAAGTAGATAAATAGGTACCACTTTGGTGGGAAGGTAACAGCGTTCCGTGCGCCTTGGTGTTTAGTCAGGCCGGCCACATGACCACGGAAACGTCTTCGGACAGCGCTGGCTCTTCGGCTTTGAACCAGAGATGAGCCCCGCAACCCTAGAGTTGGATTCGACTGGCTTTCGAGCAAGGGAACCTTTACCTTTACCTTAACATGCTTGAGTATCTTTAATTTTCAAAGAAATTCAAAGAGTTTTAAAGACCCCAAGTGCCCATTATTAAGTTCAAGAAAAAAAATCCTCTGTAGAATTTTGTTCTTTCTAATTAAGGACACAAACACTGTCAATGTTTTCCACCCCCATCAAATGCTCAAAAATCGACTTACTTTCTTCAGCTTCCTCAGTGTTTATTGTCCGTTTTCCAATTGTTTCAGCAAGGCCGACTGAGCCATTTATCTGATTGGCTGAATAGATCAATGTTGCTTTACAGCCTCCACAGCCATCACCCTGCACTAAGAAATAATTGTTGCAAGTCTCTCCTTTTAGTTCAACTTCTGGAACTAGGAAAAAGGGGGGGGGGGAAACATGAATGAATTGAAAAAAATCAGGTACTTTATTAATGTTAGCAACAATTTTTCAGGTATACAAGGTGAAAAATCTCTATATTTAGGATTGTCAATGCCAGAGGGTTTTTTTAAAAAAATAGCAAGTGTACTCAAATGACTTTCATTGACACACACACACTCACATACTCACACACTCACACTTGCGTCTTTATAATTAACAAACTTCTTCATGTATTCAGATCAAAGGATCCTCCAGGTGTCCGAACCTTATTTGTATGAGGAAGTTTACAATCAAAGGCGTTTCCTGGTTTAACAACCAAAGGAAATGAGACTATGTCTCTCTTTCACTGTCCTGATTTTTTTTTTCATTTAAACAATTTATATCCCACCCTTCACAGAGCATGGCTAAGCTGCAAAATATCATAAGGTATTTGAAATAAGCAGTAAGCAATTCGTTAAGGAATTAAATGTTTTAAAAAGAATGGATGAATGCTGCTGGCAATACCAACACAGATTTCCTTGTCCGGGAAGCTGTTCTAACAGCAGCAGTCATAACAATTGCTGCCGGTCATAATCATGATTATAATGGCTGCATTATGTTTGTCTGAATGACTACTTGCCCACCGACAGCTAGGGCTGCCTAGATGCACAACAAATTGTCAGAATCACCCCTGTGCACAGCTGGAACCAAAACAGGCAGTTAACTTGACTACAAAAGACAGGAAAACTTAGTATGTGGTTTAAAGATGCATGCATGCATTTACTCACCACTGATGACTTTAGGTTTCTGGGCTATATACTCCTTCCATTTTTTTGTACTTAATTGGGTAGGCAAAGGTATCAACATTCCACTCACACTGCAGGGCAATACAAACAGAGCTCCAACCTATAGGAAAAGCACACATACACCTTATGTTTTTCATTATGGATGAGCATCCCAAGAGACACCTATGAAGGGTAAGATATTACCTGAGAATTTAATCCTCTGAGGGCACTTTCTTAAAGTTGTGAAGTAGGCATCAGGTTCACATAGAATAGTTACCAAGTCGGCTAAGTATTTATTTACAAAATTTATAACCCGCCTTTCTCCCTAACCAGGCAGCTTCAGTGATGGGAGTCCCTCCCACTAAAACCTCACCATGCCTGAACGTCTTTTGGAATACCTACTTGCATACGACTAAAGTTTGTCCTTTTGCCATCATGGTACATTTGCAAAGGCTGGTGAATTTCAGTGAATGCAACTTCATTTTATGTTGTTTCATTGGTGCTGCTTTTTGAGCCCTAGGGCTGAACTTTGAACCATGCTTTTATGTCAAAATGTCCCCTCCTCATAGAAGAAGAAGAAGAAGAAGAGGAAGAGGAAGAAGAAGAGGAAGAAGAGGAGGAGGAGGAGGAGGAGGAGGAGGAGGAGGAGATTGGATTTATACCCCGCTCTTCACTACCCAAAGTTGTCTCAGAGCGGCTTACAAACTCCTTTCCCTTCCCCTCCCCACAACAGACACCCTGTGAGGTAGGTGGGGCTGAGAGAGCTCTGACAGAAACTGCTCTTTTTCAAGAACAGCTGTGCCAGAACTACGGCTTGCCCAAGGTCATCCAGCCAGGTGCGAGTGGAGGAGTGGGGAATCAAACCCGGTTCTCCCAGATTAGAGTCCGCGCACTTAACCACTACAACAAACTGGCTCATACAGTTACAGTTCCAGACATCCAGCTAACGATCCAGCAATCATTAGTTTTACCCAGATTTATGAAGTTCTAGATAGTAATTTTTTTACTATTCCTCAAATATTCTTCCCTAATCTAATTACCTGAAGAGAAACTATTGTCAGACAAATCAGATGCATGTGCCAGGGAAAAAGTAATTTCAAGTCAATTGCTATTAAGTATTTGTACTGAATTGGCTAGGAAATAGATAAAAGACTCTAAAATATATGTATACAAATGAACCAATGGTTATGTATGTGTGAAAACTAATAAATATATATATTTTTAAAAAGTATATGAACTGAATCTAATGCTGTGGTACTTATAATTAAAATTTACACTTTGAAATGAGGCAACATACCATGCAGGGTCATTCTGCAGTGGATGTTAAAAATGTACTGCAATTTATTTTGTTGCTAAGATGAAGAAGCAATATACCTTTCCAGGCAGGGAAGACATCTGACTCCAAAAGAGCATAGACTTGTCTTTGGCACTGGTCCTTGCCAAGCTTCTACGCACTGGGTTAAGAAAGCACATCTTCACAAATAGCCATGAAGTGTTAACGTTTCCATTTATACATTCTGCAACAGTACAGCATTATTTAGATGTCTCTTTATGTGTTAGAAGCCCAAACCCATTAAATCCACCATTACAAGGAGATCCAATTTATGGCGTTATCGTGATTTACTGCTGCAAAAGCCCGACACCGAGATGCACAGTCAGCAAGCCCCTGCCCCCCCCCCCACATCTTCAGTCATAGAAATTATGACTTACAGAGTTCATTAAAAAGTGGCAAAAATAAGAATACCTGTTTAGCCGCTATATTTCATGTGGCTTGTCGCTATATTACCATTACCATCTTTCATTTCTGTTAGAAGGAAGTACTATTACATGGGAATTTACTATTAGGTAACTGTGATAATCTATTAATTCCCGTAGCTCTGAAACTCTAAATTTCCCTGAAAGCCCCAAATTTATGTAAATACAACAGAATGTAGCTCTGCTGTATGGACTGACCATCAGTGTAGGTCTGTACTATACACATACGAAACTTTATTAGACAATTCTAGATCTTACTGATATTCCTATTCTCCCGAGAGCTTCCCATAAATTTGGTCATGTTCAAATACCCTACACAGCTCCATGTTCACCAAAAGACAGCAGAATCTTACTCCAGTGTCTTTGCTTTGCTTAAAGTTTTAAATACCTCTGGTTCATGCACTTCCCAGTGCTATATAATCTGAATATTTGAAAAACAGCATGTACTAGCCCAGATATAGGCAAGCTTTCCCCGGAAGGGCCATATCTGCAATGGAATAATTCACACCAATATTTTTCTTTCTTTTTTGTACAAAGAAAGAAAGAAAAGGATTGCATTTCAGAACATGATATATAGGGAGGCATCTACAGGGAGCATGAAATATGAACTTAGACAAAGTGTCCACCTATATTTATTTGCTTTCTTTTAAAAGTTGCCACAGGACAGACGTGCATGACAGAAGTTCAGTCCCTATTGTATAGGCTCAGCTTTCTTGGCAAGAGCATCACTGCAGCTTTCATGATTTAAATCAAAAGAACAATGAGCTTCTATGAAGATAGCTCAATATCTCACTTGCCAAAGCAGGGTATTTCATCAAGTTCCAAAACTCTGGGACAGGTTAATTAAGAAACCAAACAATCCTTTTACAGTCACAGCATATGGAAAATGTTATACCTCTTGAAGGAAGTCTTTCACATTTCTTTTCTGTTAAGACACAGTTCAAATTTGCATGCCCCAAATTAAGTGTCCTACATGATATGGATTTGTGGAACAGTTTCTTGTGAGGGTTCTAGAATAAGGAATATCAATGACCCATACAGGACAATTCTAGCCAATGGCTGGAAGCATTTGGCACTGTTTCATAATTATAAACCTTAACATCTTGTTCTTACTGCTATTGCTGTAACTATTTATATTCCTGATCTATACATACAATATTTCACAGATGCTTTTTGATTGACTTGAATCTTAACTATATAAAAATAAACCTAACCAGAAAGAACAACTTGAGAATATTTGCTATAGTTTTTCCTCCTCTGCCAAAATCAAGCCCAAGTATGTGTTCATGTATGCAAAAACTCTCAAAAAATATCCTGCTCCGGAAATATCACCACTAGCCCAGTGTAATCAGGGGCACTCAAAACACCTGTCAAACGAAACGAACTTGGCAACAAAAGGATACAGATCAAAGTGAAGGTCCGACACGAAACACGAAGGCATATCAGACAGCCGTACCATCTGTACAAATTTCAATGCAGGACTATAATAAAGGAAAACCTGAAAGGCATTTAGTTGAAAAAGTTATTTTGATATTATTTTGTTTATCTGAAACACGTTATTAATTCTTCTAACCAAAATATGGGACAGAAGTTCTGTAAGTTATGGCTGGGATCTAAAATATCAGCAATGCACAGTGCCCCCTCCCGGTAGGAGCCCACAGCACAGCTTGAAAACCTCTGTCTTGGAAGTCAGGAGGCTTTCCAAAGCAGCACCCTGAGTAGTAGTAGGGACCACTGCTGGAAATAGGTGGGAAATGCCAACTGCAATACAGACCGAGAAAGATCAAGTGCACGCTTTTACCTTAGGCAAGCGAGCATTCGTACTCTTTGTCCGTTCAGTTTTGTCAAAATACAAAGTACTGAATAGCCTTCCCGCTGTAGTACTTCTTATACAGAAATCTGGAAAGGTAATTTCAGAGCCAAACTGAAAGACAGAGTATTTAGAGGAAAATAAATGCAAAAGCCAGAACTTAAAAAAAAATTATTCATTAAAGCAAAACCTTAAAAAGAAACTAAAAAAATTAAAATAAATCATTACAGTAATAAAAACAAAGGTAAGTATAAGGTGCATTTCTAGGACAGCAGAGCAAAGCTCCCTCTAAGCTCTGGAGTCTTGTGAGCAAAAATTCTACTTAGTGGGCTACTGGCATTAAAGTTGTGAGTGAGAGATTTGGCTACTGCATAAATTCGTTTGCTCTGGAACCATCCCTCCTGAGCTAAGACAAAAATTTGTGAGCTGGAGGCTAAAAAACTGTGAGCTAGCTCACACTAACTCAGATTAGAGGGAACACTGCAGCAGAAGTAGTTTTTTTTCCTCCTCATTAACATTTTATTGGTAGGATTAAAACAATAAAACAAATATAACAGTAAAAATATACAAAGGTCATATGAACAGTTATACATTCAAACCAACACACTAATTACAAAAAAGTAAGCTTTAAAGAATGATACATTCTTCAATAAATCTTTGAACAAAGTGACTTATTTTAGCCTCAATTTGTAATTGATGCCTGTACTGTTTGTTGCTTTAGATACAACCAAGTGTCTTCTGCCCTCAAGAATATCTGTAGACATTCAATGATATATCTAACCATATTAAACACAAAGTACTACCCACAAATCAAGTTTTACCAAAGCCTACTTACTGTACTTTATTTGAACCATTAAAAAATCCTCACAACCATTTAACATAGTTATCCCAGGATACTGAAATAATATTTTTGTCTGATAGAGCTTCTAAAATTGGCAACCATTTGGCTTCGAACCCAAAATGTACGACGTTCCTTTTATTTCTGTTAACTTTATCAGTGATGCTTTCCATAATGAACTGATTCCACAGCTTCTTGTACCAAGTTTGAATGTTAGGGGTAGTTTTAAGGAGAGTCACAAGCTCGTTCTTGAATATGTGCTCAAGTTGGTATTGAATGGGTTGAGTTGCAAGTTTTCCCATCTATCATTTACCCATCAAATGGCCTGAGGGTTTGGGGAGCATATAAATAAGGTCAGAACGTGTTGCCTAATTTTCACCTCCCGCTACTTTTGTTCACAATTTTCCCCCCTGCCCCCAAATCTCCAGATGTGGGGAATAAGAGAGGACGACACCTCTGTCTATTTCATAATCATCTTTTTGTTCCTCCTCCTCTCTTATTTCCAGTTGTTCATACCAGTCGCAATATAGTACCTTTTGCTCCCATATCTGAATCCTTCCTCTCCATAGTTCTCTTGGATCAATACTATTGTTTAGGTTTTCAGGAGCCACAATATGTGCAGACAGATAATCGGCAATTTTCTGCCAACTATGAAAAGAAGAAAACATGAATGAGTGGGGGATCTTTCACTCAGTCTCCATAACTCTCTGAGTGATAAGCTGATTTATAAAAAAGTTAATTTAAGCAAATTATTTCCCCACAAATAATGGTTAATTTCTTTCAGGAACAGGCTAACTGCAAAGGGGTAATAATGAAGAGCATAAAATTTATTTAGTTATTCTTGCATCTGCCACAACCCAAGCAACACATCCTACTATCACCCTCTCTTGAAACACGAATGAGCCTGACAGGGACTTCATTAGCATCTTAAGCAGAGATACAGCCTTCTGAACACCCTTAGAATGGTATAGCTCTGTTCAGGATTGAACTGTAAAAGCAGAAAGCTTTTAGAAAGCAAACATAGTACCGTATTTTCCGGCGTATAAGACGACCCCCAACTTTTCCAGTTAAAATATAGAGTTTGGGATATACTTGTTTTGTTTTTCGGTTGTTTGCTACGCTCAAAGCGCAGCATGTACAACTGAAAACGATAGAAAGACCAGAGTATCGTATTTACCGGCGTATAAGATGACCCCCCATTTCTGAGAAGATTTCCCTGAGTTAAAAAGTAGTCTTATACACCAGAAAATACAGTACTTAAATCCAGTTTAATGTAACAAATTATGTCCAACACATACACTTTGTTCAAAGATCTAAGTAGCAAGCATTTAATGTTTGTTTGTTTTTTTAAATAAAAGGCTTAGACTCACCGTCAATGTTCCCTCTAAGCTGAGTTAATGTGAGCTAGCTCACAGTTTTTTAGCCTCCGGCTCACATATTTTTGTCTTAGCTCAGGAAAGATGGCTCCAGAACAAACTAATTTAGCAGTAGCCAAATCGCTCGCTCACAACTTTAATGCCAGTAGCTCACAAAGTAGAATTTCTGCCCACAATAGTTTGGAGCTTAGAGGGAGCATTGCTCACCGTACCAATTTGCATCCACAAGATGTCGTTCAAAAGCCCATGACTGGTAGGCATTCATATGCCTTCATTGTGCCAAAGTTTCTCAGTGAGTTTCAGATTTAAATCTATGGCCTCACCAATCTACCTGTGAATTCAAAGTTCCCCAATTCCTCAGGGAAAAAGCCAAAGGTAGCTTGAGGGGGCCACAAAATCTGTTACCTGCTCAGGCCCAATTTGACATCAGAGCACACTACCTCTTGCTGCCAAACACTCACAGCCTCATATGGTGTTATCCCGACAGAATTGTATAAATGAAAATATAAATCTAAGCAGAGATGAATGTCAACAGGAAGAAAGATAAGCTAATATTTTCTTGTTAGCCAAAATATGGACATTTTGAAAGTATGCTACTTTTGTTTTCTCCTTTGGCATTTTTAAAAAGAGTCTACTGAAACAGGATATTGTGGGAGCAATACTAGGCGGGTCTTTTAAGAAATAAGCCCCATTTCATTCAAACTCCCAGGGAAGTGTTTTTACATGAATACCTGAAGCTGCCTTACACTGAATCAGACTGATGGTCTATCAACGTCAGTATTCTCTATTTAGACTGGAAGCGCTCTCAGGTGAAGGCCTTTCACATCACCTGCTACCTAACTGGAAACATTAGGGATTGAACCTGGGACCTTCTGCATGCTAAGCAGATGCTCTTATGACCCCCCTTTTTAATGGAGTGCAGCCTTTATTAATTTCATTTATGAAATATTGTTTTACATAAAGCAACACAATTAAACAGGTCTCTTCTTGGATATGGATAACACAACTCACGTCTTGCCTTCCTTTGCTACAATAGTGATTTTCGCTGCATGCCATTCTCTCAGATGTTTCAAGGCACCAATAACTGGTAAACAGTCATTTAACCTTGGGGCATCTCTTTCCGAAGACTGCAATATTACATCAACCATTGCTCTTCCTGTAGAGACAATTTATCACACACACACATAGGTACTCAAGCACTTCAAATTGGAAAAGGAATAACTCAGTTTCAAGCAACAGACACACAGATGTTGGTTTATCACAAATCAACCACTGAGCAATTTAGGCACAAGATTTGTCAGAATTGATAAGTACATTCTCCGTCTCTGTGACATCTATTTGCAAAACATGCAAGTCTAGCGATATGTTTAAGAGACAATCTCACTTTGCTGTCAAACCTTCCCTGTTATTTTCCACCTTTTCTCTAAAAGTTGCTATCCTTTATTCCCCCCTCTTAAAAAACAACCTTGTTTCCTAATTTGTGTTAAAAATCATATGACCCATGATATCAAACACCACTCTAAAGCCAATGTTTACCTTACTCCGCCTCTTCAGCATGCACCTTTCCCCCTTTTAGGGGCCTTTAGAACAAACTACTTATTACCTTACAGCACATATTTTTATATAAAATCTCCATGTTGTAGACAGCAAAAGCCATCTTTCTTTTCTGTATATTGCATGGCTCTCTGAGCCTGCCTGAAGATTCACTGGTAATATTTAAAAGATTCTTCTTGTCTTTGCAATCTAGATTTTGTTTCTATTACATCTCACACTTTATGTTACCTCATGACCCTCCTTCCACCCCTCTAATGCTTTCAGCCATCTGTAAATGGTATAATTATCTCCCATATTATACCCTTCAAACAAACAGAATCTTCACCTTCTGGAACCCATCTACAAAGTCACCTTCATAGCCATAGCTAAGTGCTGACATAATTTATGTTATGATGCCCAATATCTATTATTCTACTTCTTCTCTTTACTTGTTTGCCAGATACTAAATGTGATATGGAAGGTTGTTGCCATTTTAGTCACAGACTACGAAATATACAAAATAAATAAGGTAAAGGAACAACATCAGACAGTGACAGTATTAGACTTTCTGGTAATACAGAATGGATTAAATGTGGAACAGACAACATACAAAGCTACTCAAATAAAAGTTCACACATTGAATTGCAGAATGAGTGACATGGGGTGGAAATCTTTCCAATGCTATATTTTTCCGTGGAAAATTTTTAACCCCACATACGAACATATAGCCTGTTTGTCAGTGCTGCTGTGCTATGAATCAATTACATTACATTAGATGGGCTAAATGCAGAATACAAAGTATGGACAAACCCCAGTGCATATAGTCCAGGCCTGTACATAATGTATTTGCCTACTTTTGCTAACATTATTTAGAGATTTAAATTATTTATTTAAATTCCAATTGGAAATTTTTCTGATTTAAATATTCCTGGAAAACCCATCACTGATCATGACATACATTTTAAATACAACAGCACAAAGAGCGGGGGGGGGGGGGGGGGGGGAACGGACGACATTTTTACAAAAGATGAGAAAATACAGACTTTCCATTTTCCAAAAACTATTACCAGGAGCAGGAAGCTTGTCTGCTAACTGATGTATATTCTCAGCAGATTCTTCATAGAGTCTAAAATTCAAAATATATATATATTGGAAATAAGTGAGCATTTTTCCAGCTCTAACATATTCAAAGCATTATGCAGTCCAAACACCAGAATTGCAACAGACCAAGAAAACAGATCTAAATTAACTTCTGAGAGAAGTTTGTTTATTTTTTTCAAAAATCATCTCTCTCCTCAATTACAATGGAAGATGCCATCATGAGAGATAAAATATTAAACTTCTCAAGACCTCAAGAACAAGCATTGTTGAAACATCAGAACAGCAGCACTTCATATCAAAACACCTCCTCCAAAATAGTAAGTACAAATATCAAAGCACAGTCCAAAGCCCAAAGAGCCCAATCAAAGAGGGGTCACTGGAATAAAAGTGCCTTAAAACGGTAAAGGTTCCCTTGCTTGAAAGCCAGTCAAGTCCGACTCTAGGGTTGCGGTGCTCATCTCCGTTTCAAAGCCGAAGAGCCAGCGCTGTCCGAAGACGTTTCCGTGGTCATGTGGCCGGCATGACTAAACAGCAAGGCGCACGGAATGCTGTGACCTTCCCACCGAAGTGGTACCTATTTATCTACTTGCAATTTCTTGCTTTCGAACTGCTAGGTTGGCAGGAGCTGGAACTAGAGATGGGAGCTCACTCCATCATGCGGCACCCGGGTCTCGAACTGCTGAACTACTGACCTTCCACAGCCTGCCTTACAGGATCTGAAAAATCTAACCGCAGAAGGTGCTCTTTGCTGAGGTAGTTTTGTTGACGGGTGAATTGCAACACTCACAATTCCTCCCCCCCCCCCACCTTGATGTGCACTTTCTCACCCCCTACCCCTCGCCAGTTCATAAGCTGGCGGTCTGCATAGTGGAGTGGTTTCCCCTTTCTTCTCCTTCATACTTCAGAGAACACACAAATCAAGCACTCTACAACAATGCCCAATCATGTGGCGAACTTGCTTGATTTTTGCCCCCTCAAAGGAGAAAGAACAATCACGTATGGCCGCAGCACAATCAGTTACTGTTATGAAGGAACACCTAGCTCTTAGGGGATAGCTGCTTCTGCAAAATATGGGCCGTTTTCTCTCCCCCTCAGAACTCTCCTCTCCTCCGAAGCCTGTGTCCTTCGTAGCAAGGCTCCACTGCCCCAAGACAGAGTAACGTCAACAGCAGAACAAGAGTAAGAGTACAATTCCGTCCAATCACATTCTTCCCTTCAAGAGACTCTTTAAAAACCTGACTTCATAAATAATGTATTACAACTGCACGCAACGGATAGTTGAATCATGTTATTGGTTAACAGCAGAGCTATTCCCTGGGGCAAGTCTGAACCTGATATTGGAAAAAAATGTGTGCTAGCAGATAAAAACCATACCGAGTCACAGCCAACTGATGAAGACCCCATGGAGCAGAGGTGTCAAATTCATTTGTTACGAGAGCTGGATCTGAAACAAATGTCACTTTGTCGGGCCGAGCCATGTGTGCCCTAAATCGTAATGCCAGGTAGTGGAGATATAAACTATATAAAGGGCAGCAGCTGGTAAGTTCCGAGTTCGTGTACCCTCACTGAAAGGCCCCCTGGGCTGGGAAGTGGGTGCAGAGGAAAACGCATATGGACGGACTGGAGAGCCGGTGGTGCAGCACTGGGCAGACGCTCCCACGCTGCTTGACTGCTGCAGACGAGATTGTTCCATCATGCTGAAGCTACAATTGGAGTGGCTCCTCCCACTCCCCGTGAACAGTTTCCTGTTCCTTCCCTCGCACTAGTTGCTCACAGCCCCCTGGGCTTAGGGTTTGACTCCCATGCTTCAAAGCAAGAGACAGAGGTGGTTTGCTATTGCCTGCCTCTGTGTAGCGACCCTGGATTTCTCAGGTGGTCTCCCATCCAAGTACGAGCCAGGACCAAACTTGCTTAGCTTCTGTGATCTGATGAAATTGGGCTAGCCTGGGCCATCTAGTAAAGGTAAAGGGTCCCTTGCTCGAAAGCCAGTCGAATCCGACTCTAGGGTTGTGGTGCTCATCTCCGTTTCAAAGCCGAAGAGCCAGCGCTGTCCGAAGACATTTCCGTGGTCATGTGGCCGGCATGACTAAACACCAAGGCGCACGGAACGCTGTTACCTTCCCACTGAAGTGGTACCTATTTATCTACTTGCAATTTCTTGCTTTCGAACTGCTAGGTTGGCAGGAGCTGGAAGTAGAGACGGGAGCTCATTCCGTCCTGCGGCACTCGGGTCTCGAACCGCTGAACTACCGACCTTCCACAGCCTGCAGTTCAGCGTCTTAACCACTTGAGCCACCGCAGCTCCTTGGGCCATCTAAGCCAAGGTAAAAAATGTATACAAAATATTAAACACGCGATAGGACTGCCAGATCCTTTATGGCGGGGGGGGGGGGGGGGGGAGTGTACATTACCCTTCATAAGCACTTTCAGGTTTGTTACTACACCTGAAAGGTTAAAGAGATAACTGCCGTATTGATTGCTATGATTCCAAGATTGACTGACTGGCTCCCCCTTGTGTTGGCATTTATATTTTTGCTACTAAAAGCAGCCGCCAAATAATACGGAGATATTCAGGATGGCCCTACTGATAGCCACCAACACTTATATGGATCTTGACATACTTCACTTTCTGCCAGTTCAAACACTACATAAGTTATTGAGAAGCCAGATACTTAGAAGATAACAACAGATTAGTAACTGGATAAATAACAGGCAGCAGAAGGTAAGTGTATGAAGATAAGTGCGGTGTGCGGTATAGGGGGGTAGTGTGTTGGATTTGGATCTTAGAGACCCAGGTTTGAAACCCCACTCTGCCATGACAGCTTGCTCGGTGACCTTTGGTTTGTAATGCAACCTCAGGCTAACCTACTTCAGTGGTCGTTGAATGGACGAGAAAAGAAAGATGTAAGCCATTTTGGGCCCCACTGGGGAGAAAGGCCAGGAACCAATAAGCAAAATACGCAGTTCTCATAACTGGAGGGAAGTAAGTGATGGGACACCCCCAGGGACCTGTAGGCTCTCAGGTATGTGGGTTTTTTTCTTAAGCAATCTGGAATGGGGCAAAAAGTGAGGTATAAAATTTTGTATATGGCACTACATTATCTGCAGCCAAAGCAAGATGGAAAGCCTTTCTTCAGACAGGGAGAATGGGCAACAATGCAGCAAATGAGACACAGGGGAAATAAATGTAAAGTTATGACACATAGATGGAGTAGAGGCAAACCAGGGAAAAGACCCTGAAAATGACACGTCAGTGAGTAGCAGAAACAAACAAACAAAAAAATGTATTCAATTTTATGAATTATTAGAAAAACAATGGAAAATAAAACTAGCAAGTAACACGTATTGTCGCATTTGAAATATTGTGGTTCTGGTAGCTCCATCTCGAGAGAATATTACAGAGTAGCAAATTATGTAGAAATATGCAACCAAAATGATCAAGGAGCTGGGCATTTTCCTTACAAAAAATACAAGGTTTGGGGCTGTTTAGTTAAAAAAACAATTAAGGGGAGGGGGAGAGGACATACAGCAGCTATTCATAAAGCCATGCAAAGTACTGAAAATTTACAGACAGAATTGTTTTGCCCTTTATTACTAGAACTTGTGTTCACACAGTTAAATGGATTCAGGACACGTACCACGAAACTGACACATGGAACTCACTGCCACAACATGTAGAGATGGCCGCTAGCACAGGTTTTAAAAGAGACAAATTCAGGGAGGCTAAAAGTGCCATCCTAAGAAGAGCAAAGTCAATGGGATTAGAACTGCCCAGTCCACCTAACAATCACTATTAACCACGACGACTGTATGAAAATTCCATGGCTCAGAAGCAATGTGTCAAAACAGGACAGCCAACACATGAACTGGATGAAGCTTTGGCTGAATAAAGTAGGGCCTTTCCCATTTTCTCAAAAAGGTGTGATGTATGCTGTACTTAGAACTGTTTATGTGCCGCCATTTTTGTAGCCATATGGATTGTCTTAATGCTTCATGGCTACATTGAATCATCCTATGGGATCCTGCTTAAAAGGATATGACTTATAATTAACAAACTGGATCTATTTTATTGTAATTTTATCTAATGAATTGCTTATCTGCTATAACATTGTGTAAGCTATCCTGAGCCTGCTTCGGCGGGGAGGGCGGGATACAAGTTGAATAAACTAAACTAAACCTGCACACAGCACACCTTCGCAAACTAGGCCATGGACTGAAGGCCTTGGACGGGGAGCTGCTCATACAACACTCTCAGACTCCTTTTACAATCCCTGTTCTGCTCTAATAAGAAAAGCAGTTTATCGCACGCAAACATGCCTTCTCCTCCCTGATCCCATGACCAGTCATTTCCCTCTCCTCCCCATTGTCAGCAAGCTGCCAAAGAACTCTGTGTAACCTTTGTACACCCATCTCTGCCCTCCCTGGCTTCCCCCCAACCCCACTGCGCATGTATGCTACCAGCAGTCTGCAATCTGCATTCCTTTCTATGTACGCTAATACTGCTGTTGCAGTAGTTATCTGCAAGGTCAACAGGTGTGGAGTTGGAGTTGTGTCTTCGCGTATGGTATAATGAGCTAGGTCATGAGAAGCTAGTAATTGTTTATCTTTTAGAACCGTTTCACTTCCCAGGCTTTCGGCGCGAGTTTTGGAAGCACCCGTGGAAGCGGGAACCATGATTATTGGTTATTGCATTTTATGAATTCGTTTATTAACTGGTGCCCTGCATTTCCTGACCATTCCAAACAGTTTCCTGTGTACAAGCTTTCTTCATTACTTCAATAAATACTACTTTGATATAAACGTGTATTCAATTGAACGTGTGGAGGATTCGGACACCCATTTAGTACAGGTAAGTGCTGTAGTAGTTCAGGTGCTGGATTAGGATCTGGGAGACCCGGGTTTGTACCCTCACTCTGCCACGGAAGCTTGCTGGGTGACCGTGGCCAGTCAGCCCAGCCTACTTCACAGAGTTGTTGTGAGGATAAAATGAAGGGAGAGGAGAATGAGGAGGATAAAATGAAGGAGAGGAGAATGAGGAGGATAAAATGAAGGAGAGGAGAATGAGGAGGATAAAATGAAGGGAGAGGAGAATGAGGAGGATAAAATGAAGGAAGAGGAGAATGATGCATCCCCGCTGGAGAGAACAGCAGAGTATAAACAAATAAATAGGAACAAAAAACCTCTAGCTTTAAATATATGCTGATGGGGCCTGAACTGTCCGAGAATGAGAAGGCAGGAGATGCTGGGACTTGTGGTGGTCAGCTTGATGAAAATGTCAACTCTGTGTGAGGCAGCAGTGAGAAAGGCAAACATGCTGGAGATTATTAGGGAAAGGAGTGAAAACAAAATGGCCAATATTATAATACCTCTTCACTCTGCTCAACAGTACGCCTACCTGGCAGTGGATCTCTCATCACAAGGCATAATCTCCAAGCCTCTGAAGTCACCAATGAAAAAAATGTTAATTTCCACAATTCTGGTTCTTAAATTGCACTGGTATTGGTAAATCAGTAGATAAATACAGCAATTTCAAAGTTGTCAACTTACTCAGTCACTGACATGGCTTCTCTGCTATTACTGTCTTCCTTATCAATATTTTGATCACCACCGAGGCATTCTTCAATATATCTTCGAACAGAGTCGTTGCTTTGATCTGCCAGTAGGTCAAAGCTGATCTCTTCCCAGTCAGTACTACAGAACTATTGAATTAAAAATAAAATTCCATAAGGTCAAGTTTACACCAACATTTTGGATAATTATGTGACTAGATAACCCACGACCTACCTGATAAAATCCACATATTGACTGAATTGCAAAATACCATTCCCTCACATCTGGAGCGCCAGCAAGTGAACATGCTAAAAGAGAAATAGAGGCCCATTACCATACAGAAAACACACACAGAAAAGGGGGGGAAAAAAAGAAATGCTTAGCTCTCATTTCTTTCTCCAGAGATGCTGGATACATCTCATTGGTTGAACTAGACATTCAGGGACTCAAACAATGTGTCAGATGCAGAAAACTGCTCCCTTTTTGTTACATTAAAACACTGATAACTAAAAAAAATACAATATTATTTTTGGTAAGTGTCATGGCTGCCTGCATCCTTCACTATCCCTTCTTACTTCCCTGTAGTCACACCTCCTAAGTGCTCACATGAAAAAGGTTTCCTTGCTTGCTCAGATTCCATATCTGTACTCATAGTATTTCCAGCAACATGATGTCGTGAACTTTGCAAAGCATAATTTGGTTTCTCGGAATAATATTTCGTTATTTCAAACACAACCCCCAAAATATTTAAAAACAGAAAGATTTTCTTTCAGCCTGACAAACAACAGCCTATCAGTAAACGCGAAGGAGGAGGAGAGCTGGATTTATACCCCATCCTTCACTCAAGTCTCAGAGCTTCTTACGGTCTCCTTCCCTTCTCTCCACAACAGACACCCTCAACATCAACAATATATATATTTTAGCACCCTGTTTTCTTACTGGTATACATAGACACATGAAGTTGCCTTTTACTGAACCAGACCGTTGGCTCATCAAGCATTTTCCACTTAGTCTGGCTGCATTTCTCCAGGGTCTTAGGTCTACTTTCACATCACCTACTGCCTGGTCCTTTCAACTGGAGAGGCCAAGGATTGAACCTGGAACCTTCTGCATGACAAGCAGAAGCTCTGCCACCATACTGTGTTGTTTTACTCCATGTTGTCTGATAATTTTCTTACATTACTAAATGCTAATGAAGAGATTCATTATGGTGTTACCTTTTGCAAACCAGAATCCACTTGATCAGCTGCAAAAAGTGCCCTCTGTTGGTAAACAATGATATACAGAAACTGCAAATAGTGAAGTCAAAGCCAATTAAAAGTGAGAGGAAGAGTAATGTCACAGACTCAATTTCTTGTACTTCAATTGACTTTTGACCCTACTATTTCAATTTTTTTAAAGGGTGGAGGAAATGAACAAGTGCCAGCTGAAGGGATTCCACAAAATGAGGGACATTATGCATCTGGAATGGACTAACTGTATGCCATATAAGATCTGTTAGCCTTTCACATGCTACAAGGCTTTCTTATTTTGCTATAACAGACTAACATAGATAACTTGTAGATTTTATTACTATTTGATGCTTCACTTACCAGGGAACTGTTCAAGTTCTGCATTTACAGAGGCATTACAGTTTATCTCCAGTAAGTCATAAATACCGGCAGCTGTCAAACCTGAAAAATATAAATTTATGCTTATGTTCATTGAAACATCAGATGAACAAAAGTCTGTACATTCAAACCATTAATGTCCAGCAGCATGCATGCTCATGTATTGGGACTTAGTTTCATCTATTCTTATTGCATATCCAATTCAATTAGTATTCAAGATCAGCCAATGCTTATTGTATAGACTGAAGGACTGAGCCCCGACATGATTTAAAAGCCACAGACCCAGGCCTCATAAAGAATGAATTAGGTGGTACCCTTATGTCTGGGCTGTACCACTTTAGAGTGCACACAAGGCTTCACATGATCGAAAGACCTTCTGTACAAAAAATTTCCTGCACACAGAAAGCTAACATCTCAGGTAGAAGAGTACTGACATGCTAGTTTGCTATGAGTAAGGAACTTTTGAAGGAACATTCAGTCATGCAAGTCTTACTGGTTCAGCTATGACACACATAGAACAGGGTCGATATCTCCTACACATCTGCATAGTCATATTCATCACACCTGAAAAAAACAGACCCTATCCCACAAAAGCCTCTGCTAGGATTAAAAATGTGTTAGTGTTATTAAGAGGCAACAAGATTTCTGTCTGCTCTTGTTGAAACACACTGACTGTTCTGGAACTCTACAAACAAATACAATAGATGTTGTTGATCCAGCACAAGTTTTTATCGACTATAAACCATTTCTTCAAATTCTGTGATGGGCTTCTTACTACCCATAACTGTAGTTGGCTGTAACAAAATAAAACAAAAGCATCTTAGACAAAGCAAATGTTGTTAGTTTTTAAGGTGCCGCTGGACTTCAGTTTTATTTTTCTCTCTATAGTGCCATTTTGCATAATGCCTGTTACCGAAAATGTGTGCACAGAGGGGGTCCACTGGTTCTATCTAGAGATGTGAAGGCCCGGAAAAAAACCGGAAAAATTCGGGGAAAAAACAGCTTTTTTCCCGTTTTTTTCCTGCAGGCTTTTTTTGTTTTTTTCCAAAAAATTGGAAAAATTGAAAAAAGAAAAGAAAAAAAAAGTTTATGGCTGAGGACAATTAAGTCCTAGGTTACAAACTGAACTCTCCAATGCAAGAACAAGATGCATTTCTTCCTTTAGGAGGTGCGATTGTCAGAAGAAAATAAAAAAGTTTCAGTTTTGTTTTTGCATGTGGGTGGGTATTCTGTTTGTAATAATTGTTTGGATACACTATATTTTTAATATGCTAGTTGTGATAATTTCATGCCAAGTAAAAATGTCCATAGTCATATTTTATGTTCCTAAAGTAACAGAATGACTTTCAATCTAGAAAAGACAAAAGAAATGCTAATGTAGCATTTTTTTCAATTTCCCCAAAAATTTCCGTTTTCCCCCCGAAAAAAACTGGGGGGAAAAGGTTTTTTTTTCTGAGCTTCAAAATTTCCGGAAATTTTACATCCCTAGTTCTATCTGAAAAGGCAGGAAATACTTAAGGTTTAAGAAATACACAAACCCGTCTGCTGGAATAACATCTTGTTAGCCTTTTAAGATGTCACAGCCCTGACCTGGATGGCCCAAGCTAGCCCAATCTCCTCAGATCTTGGAACCTAAGCAGTTTCAGCCCTGCTTAGGACTTGGTCAGGAGACCACCAAGAAAAGTCCAGGGTTGCTATGCAATGGCAGGCAATGGCAAACTGCCTCTGCTCATCTCCTGACTTGAAAATAGGGTTGCCAGGTCCCCCCCCTGGCCACCAGCGGGAGGAGTGGGGGGGGGGCTAGGATTGCCCAATCCAGTTTGGGAGATCCCTGGAGATTTGGAGGTAGAGCCAGGGGAGGACAGGGACCTCAGTGGGATACAATGCCCTAGAGGCCACCCTCCAAAGCACCCATTCCCCCCAGGGGAACTAATTTCTGTAGCCTGGAGATGAGCTGTAATCCCAGGAGATCCCCGGGTTGCAAACCCTACGGGGTTGGTACAAAAGAGCAAGAGCCCAGTAGCACCTTAAAGACTAACAAAATATTTGTAGTAGGGTAGGAGCTTTTGTGAGTCACTGCTCATTTCTTCAGATATCTGAAGAGGTGAGCAGTGACTCAAAAAGCTCAGGTTTTTTTGCACACTAGGCGAGGACACCTTCTGGCGTCCCCCCCCCCATTTTTAAACATAAATGCATTTTAGGATGAATGCAAAGTTGGGAGCAACTTGAAGGCACTTCACACTCACACACACATGGTTAATGCAAATGCACCACATGGGGTCTTCTCCCTTGCCAGCCCCCTGTAAAGAAACCCTGCTGCTAGTTGCCTTCCTGGTTTGTTTTTAACTTTATGTTGGTTTCCTTGGAGCATTTCTAAAGCAATGTGGCAGGATACAAATGGAATGAACAGACAAAGGTTTCCGAGCATCTCAAAGGATGAAACAGACAGATGCCGGCAGCCTCCATTTCCCAAAAGCTGTCTGGTACAAATGTTGTTAGTCTTTCGGGTGCTCCTGGACTCTTGCTCTTTTTCTACTGCTAGAGAGATACTAACCCGGCTACCCATCTTGGTCTATCTCCATATGGATAATGTACGTCTCTGTAACTTCTTGCCTGATCTGAAGAAGTGAGCGGTGACTCACAAAAAAGCTCCCACCCTGCCAGAAATTTTGTTAGTCTTTAAGGCCCCTGGACTGCAAGAAGATCAAATCAGTCAACCCTAAAGGGAATCAACCCTGACTGTTCCCTGGAAGGCCAGATAATGAAACTGAAGCTCAAATACTTTGGCCACCCAATGAGAAGGGAGCACTCCCTGGAGAAGACCCTGAAGCTGGGAAAGATTGAAGGTCAAAGAAGACGGGGACGGCAAAGGATGAGATGGTTAGACAGTGTCGTAGACAGTGTCCCCTCTAAGCTGAGTTAGTGTGAGCCAGCTCACAGTTTTTTAGCCTCCGGCTCACACATTTTTATCTTAGCTCAGGAAGGATGGCTCCAGAGCAAATTAATTTCCGCAGCAGCCAAATCGCTCGCTCACAACCTGAATGCCAAGAGCTCACAAAGTAGAATTTTTGCTCACAAGACTCCACAGCTTAGAGGGAACATTGGTCATAGGTGCAACGAACATGAAGTCGAGCCAACGTCAGAGGACGGCGGAGGACAGGAGGGCCTGGCGGGGTCTGGTCCATGGGGTCGCGAAGAGTCGGACTCGACTGTGCGACTGAACAACAACAACAACAAAGGCGCTACTGGACTCTCACTCTTTTCTCCTGCTACCTACCGGGCAGACTAACGCGGCTACCCATCTTGATCTACCTGCAAGGGTCGGCTGCGGCTTCAAGGGCACTTCCTACCTCCAAACTGCCACAAGATTCGCGGCTATTTTTCCTGCAACAGACGAACTAACACCGCTTAAACATCCCCCCCACCCGCCCCGGTACCCGGTACCTGCGAACAGACAAGTTTCCCTCAGACAGCCGCTGCTATTCCCCCCCCTCCCCTCCACGCCCCCCATTCCGTCTTGAGGCTTCACCTGAGGGGCCTTCGGGTCCCCCCTCGCCTCGCCAGCTCATGAAGAGAAGGTAGCGGTCCATTGTGGTGGCCCGGCCCGGCCCGCCGCCCCCTCAGCAATCGCCGCCTCCCGTCTTCCTTCGAAAGCCCCGCGCCGCGGCATCAGGCTCCTCCTCCGGCGGAGGAGGCTCTTCCGCTTCCCGCCGCCCGCCCAGGCCGGTGCTGCTGCTGCGGCTAAGGCCGCCCTTCTCTTTCCGCCTCCAGGCCGGGCGACGCTTCCCTCAGAAACGCGGCCGCCTGTTCCCTCGGCCATGTCGAGCTACAGTAAGGCCGCGCAGGTAAGGGCGCCTCCTCTCCCCCTCCGCTCTTCGCCTCGGGGACTCGCCTCGGAAATTGCTGGGCCCCCCCCGGCTGCAATCCCGTGATGTTTACTCGGGAGTAGGCCCCGTTGCCTTCAGTGGGCTCGATACCGAGCGAACAGAGCTTTATTTTTAATTTTTTTTTTAATGCCCCCGATCTAAATTTCGGCGTTGGTATCTGTGTTCGGTACATTTTATCTCTCACATATGTGTGTTAGAGCCCGATGGCACTTCGATACCGAGCGAACAGAGCTTTATTTTTATTTTATTTTTTAATGCCCCCGATTTAAATTTCGGCGTTGGTATCTGTTTTCTGTGCATTTTATCTCTCACTATTATATGTGTGTTAGAGCCCGATGGCACCTTTCAGACCAACAAAGTTTTATATTCAAGGTGTGAGGTTTCCTGTGCAGGCACACTTCTTCAGACGATGACACCTGACGAAGTGTGCATGAATATGAAAGCTCATACCTGAAATAAAACTTTGCTTGTCTTAAAGGTGATAATTTTGTTGCTTTTCCCCTTTTCTACGCCTTTGCGAAGTCAAAAGATCTTCAGTCATTAAGTTGCTGTGTAGGCCCCTATATTGTACTTTAATGCAGCAGCTCTGTTGCACATCTTGTGACTTAGATCTTGTGAGCAGTGTTCCCTCTAAGCTGAGTTAGTGTGAGCTAGCTCACCATTTTTTAGCCTCCAGCTCACACATGTTTTTTTGTCTCAGCTCAGGAAGGATGGCTGTAGAGGAAACTAAGTTATGTAGCAGCCAAATCGCTTGCTCACAACTTTAATGCCAGTAGCTCACAAAGTAGAATTTTTGCTCACAAGACTCCACGGCTTAGAGGGAACATTGCTTGTGAGCAAGGTTATTTTTTAAAAAAACCTCTTAAATTCGTAATTTTCAAAGCATCAGGCAAAATATGATGGGATTTAGGCCATTTTGTTACAGTATATCTGTTTCACTGCATTAACGGCTCTCCGATTCTTTCTCAGCAATGGGCCACATTTGCTCGAACCTGGTATCTCTTGGATGCAAAGATGCAGCCACCTGGAAAAATTGCAGAAATGTGCAAGATCATACTTCAAGGGAAGCATAAGCCTGTGTACCACGCACTAAGTAAGTGGGTCTTATGTGTTCGCAATGTGCTCTCCAACTGGACTGTAGTGCTTGTGTGACATTGCGGCACAGTACTTATGTTTCTGGTATTTTGTATGAATCATTTCATGCTGAGAACCATTAACAATGTTGTTCTGCATAATTAGAGTTCTTAGGTTACAGGTGATCTTATTAACCAAGACCTTTTTTGTTTTTTAAATTAGGTGACCTTGGAGATCATGCTGTCGTAATAAATACAAGGCATATTGCTTTTTCTGGCAATAAATGGGAACAGAAGGTGTACTCGTCACATACTGGGTAAGCGTTTCAGAGTTTTAGGAATACAGATATTGAACAAATTGGTATTTTGGCCAAATATTCGAATACGGTAAACAGCTCACTGAGGCATACAAAGGATTGCATGTCTGTCAAACAAATGGCCAAAATATTGTCAGCTGATTACCTGTTATTTGATTGTGGTCAAATATTTCTGGAAGTCAAGAGTGCCCCTGTGCTTTCCTTTATTATTTATTTGTAGAGTTATTCATTAACATAAGAACATCAGAGAAGCCAATGTTGGATCAGGCCAGTGGCCCATCCAGTCCAACACTCTGTCACACAGTGGACAAAAATACCAGATGCCATCAGGAGATCCAGCAGTGGGGCCAGGACACTAGAAGCCCTCCCACTGTTACTCCCCCCCCCCAAGCACCAAGAATACAGAGCATCACTTGCCCCAGACTGAGAGTTCCTATCTATACCTTGTGGCTAATAACCACTGATGGACCTGTGCTCCATACAGAAGTGTGAGGGAGCTGTTGGGGACAAATCTAGCAAGTTAGCAAAGCTTCTACTCACCACCTGCTGTCAGTGACGTCGGGTTTGGGGGGGGGATTCGAATAAGAAAATTTTCCAATTCAAATTTAAATAATTTCGGTGATGAATTTAAATAATGTCACTGGGATTTGTCCATATTTCATATGCTGCACATAGCATATCTGACATGATTGATTTGCAGCACAGTAATGTTGACATAGATAAACTGGCTATATGTACATATGCGGGCCAGGAAATGTTCCACCTTTGTCATTCAGTACCTTTATTGGCATAGATTAAAATCAAACAAAACCAGTGTTTAAATATACAGAGTACAATCAAAATCAGTCATCTCTCCAGAACTTTAATCTTATATTCCCCGATCCTCATAGCAATCAGAAGAAACCTCACTACTGAATGGATAATATGGGAACACTGATCCAATAAGAGAAGGGAAACAAGTCTCACATCTGGGAGGCTATGTCTGTTATGCAAAATAGGGCTAATTAAGACATCCCGTATTTTGACATAAAATCCACATCGAAGCAAAATATGAGCAATCGATTCTGGTTCCCTACGACTGACTGTCAAATTTTCCATAGAATAATTTGCAACATAGCAACTCTGATAGATAAAAAGACTGTATTTTCATACGTGAGGCAGAAAATTGTCCATGGAAAAATGCAGCATCAGAAAATTTTCTGTCCCACGTCACTGACTAATATAACTTGCCAGCATCTCCATACAGGAACTAACCTTATTAAAAGCTGTCAATACGCTTTTTAAAAGTTTGATCCACAATAACAGTTAACTAAGCTGCTTTTATAAGGAGCAGAAGTATCAAACCTGTATAAAGTATTTTATGTTTGACTTTTTTATTTAAGTATTTATGCTACAGTTCTCCATACAGATATCTTTATTGTTCTAACAAAGTTAATGCTTTACAAAAATTGTCCAGTATTTGATTGCTCACTTGACCATATTTTTATTATTTTTGGATCCATCCAATGCCCAATGCGGTAGCTTATAATTTGTATTGAATTTCTTTTCAAAGTCACCTACAGTAAGCAATAAGCACAGTTACACCCTTCTAAGTCCACTGAAGTCAGTGGTCTTAGAAACTGTGTAACTCTGTGTAACTGTGTAGGACTGAACTGTTTGAAAAGGAAGCTGTGTACTTTTAAAGAAGATAGGAGTGTCAGAAGCTTATATTCAGAATTCAACTTTGTTGGTCTTAGAGGTGCCACTGGACTCAAACTTTGTTCTGTTGCTTCAGACCAACACGGCAACCCACCTGAATCAAAGGTTTAACCATTTACTCTTTTCCCCTCCCAAAGCAAATCATGTTTCTATGCAGAATCATCCCTGTGCTATTGAAGCACTGCCCAGTGGAAGCCATGGTCCATAACCATATCATACCATTGTCCCGAGGGCGAACCTCCCCAGGGCTGGCCTCTGCCGCTCGGGACTCGGGAACTGCCAACCACCCCAGCCCCGACCTCAGCAGCACTTACCGAGGCCTGGAGCCGACCAGCCGCACCAACGCCGTCGTCCCCAGGACCCAAGGAGATGCCTCCGAGGCGCCCGGGCCGGACTCCCAGTGGTGGAGACCCGGCTTCAGAAGGAGATGTCCTGGAACGGGGGGCTGGCCCGGCGCGAGGTCACGCCCTCAGCCCCAAGCTGGCTGAAGGGAGAGAGATGTGAGGAGAGCACAGCTGCTGGGGCTGGAGAGAGGGAACCGGAAGGAGACCGCGCCCCCAGCTCAGCGCCCTAGCCTAAGAAGGGAGGGCGGGGCCAAAGTGGTGGGTGGATGGTGGAACTTCGGGCAGAGCAGGTATCACGGAGCAGGAATAAAAAGGGGAACAGGAACAGAGGCCGAGAAGGATGAAACGGCACTGGCGGCACTAAGGGCGGGAGAGAGAGAAGGAGCAGCCTGAATATGCCAAGGGTGTATGATGAAGGGTGGTGACGTAACCTCCTCCCCTCCCGACTGTCTGAGGTCTCTATGGTTCCCCTCTTCCACTTCCCGGGTGACAGGTTGTGGTGGCTTATAGGTCGGAGCAGCAGGGGACCAGCGACAGTGACGAGGGGTCATCCAGCTCATGTGACAACCATAGTTCTACATGGCAGTGTAGAAATAAGCTACACCCAGGCTGGAACCCTACAGACCTAGTTGGAAACCCCCTGCCCTTCTATGTCTAACACAATTATCTAGTTTCAGCCTGCGCTGAGTTTTCCTTAACTAGCTTTTTCTTTTAAAAGATTGCATACTTGCTTGAAATTAATTTTTCTTTTTTTTTCTTTTTTAATTGCACAGTACTTAAATACTGCTGTAATACTTGCAAGTCATCACTGACTGGGACCTAAAGTGAGAAATAATGTCCTATTTAGAAAACAAACATACACAACTTTGAGGATGGGATAAAGAAATTATTCATTGTATCCTTGAAAAACAGAAAAGCTGTAAACATTCACTTGTTGTTGGCTTTGACTGATGGATGAAACAGAAAAGGAGCTAGAAAATGTTTCCATACTTTTGCTGTCCCCATTCAGTCGTACATTCTGTGTTACAGCCTCAGTTTTAGATTCCTCTGAAAACTGCAGATTAATTTCATTCCAGTCTAAACCCTGCATAGAATTAACTCTGCATAGGATTTGCTGGAAATGCACTAAATGTCCAGGTGATTGCATTCTCAGTTTATAATGTAGTCTCCATACATCCATAACTAAGCTTGAGCTGGCAGTTGTGGGAATGGCTCCAGCAGGGGTCTTTTCCTAGAAAAAGAGTTGGAGGAGCTCATTAACATATGGTATGCTAATGAGCTACTAGGCTATTAGCATAACTCATTAGCATATGCAACGGCCCCTGACATCACCGGAAGTGATGTCAGAAGGGGAAGGAAAAGGGGGGGAGGCATATTCAAAAGCCTCCCCTTCCTTTCCCCAGCCAGCGGGGGGGGGGGGAAGCGAAGAGAGAAGTTTAAACCCCTTCTCACTAGAGTTGGGCCGTAGAAGGAGGAAAGAGGGAAGGAAAGAGAGAGAGTGTAGAGAGAAGGAACGAAGGAGTTAAAGAGAAGGAAAGAGGAAAAGAAAGAAAAGGAAAGAAGGAGGGAAATAAAGAGCGAGAAGGGAAGAAGG